>NC_048312.1:10554870-10843800 GCF_013100865.1 Trachemys scripta elegans
AGTTTTGGTTTGTAGTCGCTTTTGGACTGTAGTACTGTCTATTTTTCTCCTGTTAGGAGGCTATTTAAACCTGGCTGAGCTTCAATTCAGGTACAGACACGTAGCCACCTAGGAGCTCCATTCATGGCCAGCTGCAATAAACACGACATGCTGTAACTTGAGCAGGTAATTTTGATAGCTGCTGGAGACACTCATTCAAAACAACAGAGGGTCCTGTGGCATCTTTAAGACTAACAGAAGTATTGGGAGCATAAGCTTTCGTGGGTAAGAACCTCACTTCTCCAATGCATCTGAAGAAGTGAGGTTCTTACCCACGAAAGCTTATGCTCCCTATACTTCTGTTAGTCTTAAAGGTGCCACAGGACCCTCTGTTGTTTTGAATGAGTGTCTCCAGCAGCTATCAAAATTACCTGCTCAAGTTACAGCATGTCGTGTTTATTGCAGCTGGCCATGAATGGAGCTCCTAGGTGGCTACGTGTCTGTACCTGAATTGAAGCTCAGCCAGGTTTAAATAGCCTCCTAACAGGAGAAAAATAGACAGTACTACAGTCCAAAAGCGACTACAAACCAAAACTAGTTTACAGGAGTGTGCTCCAGGACATTGGGCCGTGAGGGCAGCCTGGGTTTTATAAGCGCATGTACTGGAAGGAAAAATAATTCCCATAAAAGTTTTTTGGATTTTGAACGTGCGTGACCTGTTTAATGAGACTTGCACCCTTCTGCTTTAATTGGCTAGCCTAACAGAGGGAAGCACTGTGACTGGGAGATGCAAGATAAGCATTGTACACTGAGCAATGTTTGAATTATGCCCAGCATAACTATTAATAGAGATTTGCTTTTATTAATAATTTGACCTAATTGTTTTGTTAACCGAATGAAGGCGATAAAACTGCAGAAGTGGAGGCATCCGTGAATGTTATCTTAACGCTCTTCCAGCACAAGGGCTTTCATTGTTTCTGCCTGCCCCCAGAAGCAAT
Source organism: Trachemys scripta elegans (assembly GCF_013100865.1). Lineage (NCBI taxonomy): Eukaryota > Metazoa > Chordata > Testudines > Emydidae > Trachemys > Trachemys scripta. Next base: position 10,555,848 of record NC_048312.1, read on the forward strand.
CGGCATCCTTAATCGCAGCTGACATGGTATTGTCTTGATCCCAACTGCCAGGGACAGGCGCTTTGGACCAAATTCCTGCCTGGCGTAACTTCATTGACCTCTGGGGTTACACCAGGGAGGAGGTATTTGACCCATTCTTCATTCAGACAGGATGAGCGGCCAAAGTGCTGGGAATTAGCTCAGGGCTTGGCTCGGCAATGAAAATACACTCCATATAAAGAGTGTATGCAAGCAAGTATGTTTCACTTACAGTTGTGCACACTGAAGTTCACCATGGTTTGTGTTCTAAGTGAATCAGAGCTCACAAAACAGCGTTCGCCAAACCTGAGTCTTCAGGGGATCCTAGAGCAGAGAGGAAACTGAGAGCAGAGACCAGAGTATGGATCTGAAGTCCACTAGGGACTTCACCTTGGAGGTTTAATTGACCTAGGAACAGCTTAGATCGTAGGGTGATTTGGTGCTATAGAAAAATCCTATGGTAGATAACGATCTGAGGAAGGTGCCTGGGAATGAGGTTTCAGGGGTGCTTAGCTGCAAATTGTCCCATATATGGGAGACCTCAAAAGGTGACCCGAGAAAGCCTAGATGGAATCTTAAATGCATGCAACAGTGTGGTTTGTGTGTAACCATGGAACTATAACAAGCCCCTCTTCCATTTCACTGGCACTGTAGTTCACTAAGGCCTTGTCTACACTACGGGGGAGAGGGGGGGGAGATCAATCTAAGTTATGCAATGTATTATTGACGTCGACGTCCTTAGATCTACTTACCGGGGGGTCCACACTACACTATGTCGACGGGAAATGCTCTCCTGTTGACTCCTCTTGCGCTTCTTGGTCAGGTGGAGTACAGGAGTCGATGGGAGAGCGATCTGCAGTCGATTTAGTGGGTTTTCACTAGACCCGCTAAATCGACCGCCAATGCATCGATCGGCACGCGTCGATCCTCGTGTTTGTATGGACAAACCACAAGTATGAAGAACAATGGGGCTGACAATGGGGAGAGGAATGAGGAGTTCAGAGCTGGGGTTTTAGGGCCCCAAGGACTCTTAGCTTGTCTTGTACTTGCAGGAATCCCACTGGCAATGGAGCCCTTCCACACTTCCAATCAGATCAATGGGTCTTACTCATCTGTAACCCCTTCCTCTTCTTCGGCTTCCTTTGTCACCTGAGCCAGTAGGCTCACCCGGTGCTTTAAAGGCATCAATACAGTGGAGACAGTCATGCTGCCGGTATGGAGATCAGGTTGTGTTGACATGCCCTTCCCTTCATGCCCCCCATGCTTCCCTCGCCCTCAGAGGAAAGATTAAAAGCACTTCTGGCATTGAATAGGATAAATCCTGGGGTGATATTATGTAAACGTATTCGGTGTGTGCTCATTAATTTCCCCGAGGATCCAGAAACACTCGCCAAGAAAGGGAAAAATTAATTCTACCTTTAAGGGCTGCACCTGTTGGAAAAACATATTTTCATCACAGGCGGCTAAGCTCCCGCGTCCACAGCTGGCTGAGTTCAGGAAAGGACCTGTTGCCGGGGCATAAGGGGGAGGAGATTAGGGAAGTTATTTTTGTCCTTTCTCAATATAACACTTGATTAATTTATAGCAGTGCGAAGTTTCACTGCCTTGCAGAGGGGCCTGCTAGTGGGTCTCTCTCTGTCTCTCTTTCTCTCTTTCTTCAGTATTGTGAAGGTTTGGGACACTTGATCTCTTTCAACGTTGGCACTAGCATTTTTTGAGCAGCCCAATGTTGTCATTCCCAACACACAGTGTAACAGACTCCTGTCCATCAGTGTCACACCCCTTCGTCTAGGGGGGCTTAAGAGTGCTAGAGGAGCACTGAGATGATTCTTGGGGATGCAGCTCACACTTCAGACTCTTTTTACATCAAAAGTGTGTGCACACATGCACTTTTAGGTCTTGTTCCCCACCCCCACCCTCCAACGCACACGCATACTTAAGGCTCCTGCTGCAGAAATGGAGTCCAGTAGCTTATTCCTTTCAGCACTAGCAATCAGTCTGACATTTCCAAGGCTATTTCTACAAGGAAAAGGGTGAAAAACTCCTCTTCCCCCCTCCCCCAATATAAAGTATGAGCTTCTGCTTTACACCTGCCCAAGAGAGTCGGTGGCTTCAGCCTTTTTGGAGGCATGCAGGACAGCTCTGCATCTTTCCTATCACGCCCTCCCAGCCCCCAGTGTTCTGCCAATAACAACAGCATTTCATGTTGGATGTCGGAGCTTGGCGGGCACCTACCGGTCTATGGTGAAGTCACAGATTTGGCAGTACAGTGCCAGGTCTGATGACACGCTCAGGAGTATTACTTCTGGGCAATGTTTCCACAGTAGAGATGGGCTGTTCCTGGAAATCCCGTGATTAGCAGTAGCCCCTCACACAGTGAGATCTCTGAATGTTGCTGGCTCAGATGCCTGAGGTACTGGTCTCTGCTGCTGAGATGAGTTGTTTTAGGGATCCCCGCTGAGTAGTTTTTCAGCCCAGGCTGTACTCATTTCTAATCCTTACACTGGTCTCTCCCTGGCACCAGGGCAGGTTTCAACAGTGATTCAGCCACTGATGAGGCCTTTTCAATTAAAAAAAGAAGGTTGTTTAGCAGCTGCGGGTAAAGCGGTTCTGTGTGGTCACGTCAACGAGGTCACCCTTTGGAGGCAGTTCTCAGTTGTGCTGTGCTGGACCAGCCCCAGTGCTTTAACCTTCACTGTTAATTAAACCTGAGAAAGCAGGTGTTTTTCCACACTGATTTCCAGATGTCTGTTTATGAGGCTCTCCTGCCGCCAACTTGGTGTGGAAATCCCACCTCTTGCCCAATGATGAAGAATTATTTGGGGGTTACCTGTGTTACTGAGGCCATTTCCCCTCCAGGCAAGGCCGTCCCTGGCTTCGTGTATTACTTGACCTCCTCCTAAATCCCATTGTCTTGGGTCCGAGGTGAGAAACGGGGACCTATCCATGGAATTTGGATTTAAGAGGCCTAGTTTATGTGTAGATACTAAAATGCTTTGTGTTTGGCACCTCAGGTTCCAAAGGGCTCCGAGGAGGATTGGGGAGAAGAGGGAGAACAATTTGTCTCTCTTTACTGTCAAATGAAATTTCCATATGAATATCTGGTGCTCAGCTGGTGGAGATCAGCATTGCTCCTTTTATAAATCAATATAGGTTCATTGAAGTTAACAGCTGAGCATCAGTCTCTAAATCTCACTGTGTGAATCCTCCCCTCCCCCCTTCCCCGCCACATAGTAAGGAAACCCAAGCAGTCACTTAGAAGATAGAGACACAAAGTGGGTGAGGTAATATATTTTCACTTGGTGAAAGAGACAAGCTATCAAGTTTACACAGAACTCTTTTTCAGGTCTGGGCCTCTATGTAAGTTCAAAAGCGTGTACCTTCCATGCTCAGAAATTGGTCTAATAAAAGATATTACCTCACCCACCATGTCTCGCTAATATCTTGGGACTAGCAGGGCTACAACAACACTGCCAAGAACTTGTGTGTGTGTGTGTGTGTGTTCATGGAGTGATGTGATTCCAGGGAGGAATAAGGTCACCCACCACCCTGATCCAAGGTTCTTCTGCCTTCATTGTTAACTCCGAATGGCCTCAATGCTTGTCGGGGTTATTTCAGACTTCCTCACTGTGCTCTGTATTTGGCCAACAGCCATACCTACTTGTTCTGCTATCCTGCCAGCCCTTACAAGCCAAGCAGGCTCAGACAATATTGAAGGGAAGGCCTCCAAAGTGTACCAGTGTGCTGCAGCAAGTTGTGTTGTGATACAGTAGGTGGCACTCTCCCATCTAAGGCATTTCTGAACCAGTGCTCTAGTATAGTACTAGGGGGCATTGTGCTGGTGGAGCTGCCATCTTTCAGGAGATATAAAATCAAGATACTGAGCATTTATGGTCTTCAAAAGATCCTGTCGTATATTTGCATGAGTAGGGATCCAGGTCCCTAGTGTCCTGGCTAAATTCCTATTTGTAGCCCAAAAAGCCCTCCCCTGCTGTACTGAATAAAATATTCTTTCACTCTTGTCCTGAACTGCTGTGTATTGTGGTAGGTTGTTAAATAATTGCCACATGCCAACTTAAGTGGCTGCACTTCAGTGGTGGGTGAAGTGGACCCTGGACACACAGTTTGTATTTCACTTTGTAAAGCAGTTTGCAATCCATCCTGGGGGAAAACACTTGTCTCTATGATGATATTTTTATTCCCTTATTATTCCTATCTATTTTTGAACTGGTTAATATTGCATTTCCAGTAATCTGTTACTATCATGAGACTGGTGGAATTGCAGCTTTGAATTCGGAATCAGATCTCAGAAATATGGATTCTTATCTATACTCCCCCATAAATAGATGTCGGCTCAGGTTTGCTCCCAGTGCAAATGGATGGAACACCATTGAAATCTGTGGAGTTGTGCTCATTGACACCAGCAAAGGATTTGGCCCTCAGTGCTTCATAGAGAAGTAAAAGAAATAGAACCCGATTCTCCGTTGCACTGAGAAGCCGTTGAGCTCAATCAGATTCTACCGAACCAGAATGGCATGATTTACACCAACTTCGCATTGCATGGGTATAAATGATGCATAAGTAGGGCAACACAGAAACAAGCCTTTGGTTCCTGCTCCTAAGCATTTACAGTCTAAGGGTATGTCTACACGGCAATAAAAGACCCATGGCATGGCTGTGGCTGGCTTGGGTCAGCTGTCTCAGGCTCGCGGGGCTGGGGCTAAAAATTGACCAGGGTCCCAGAGCCCAAATGTCTACCCTGCAATTTTTAGCCCCGTGAGCTTGAGTCAGTTGACCCAGGCTCTGAGTCTTGGTGCCGTAGGTTTTTATTTATTCCAGTGTAGACATACCCTTAGGGTCTACTCCTGGAAGCCTTTACCTCCAGGTGTGATGTTTACAGAGTCTGGGCCTAAATTAAGGTATAGTTAAATGTGTGACGCGATCACAGATATTGGGAGGGGTGGCAGAGTTGCATTTTTGCTGATCAAACTTTTTTTGATCGGATATTCTGAATGCCTCCTATGAGACCATAGACAAAGCAATGGGAAGCCGAAAGGATTATTGAATGCGGTTGTTTAAAACTGCCACTAATCCAAACCATATAACCCACAGAACTGATATGTGGTATCTCTGTAAACTTTTCATTCTGATGATGGGCCTGGGGAAAGTGCTGACAAGGAAATGGAGCTGTTACCCTGGAAAGAGGTTTGCTCTGCTGCTTGCACTTAAGGTGGGCTGACATGTAGTCAATTAGAACATGAAAAAATGCCCAAGTGGGTAAACAAAAATCCATAGCATCAGTGTAGCAATACTGGAATGTTAAGGACCTAAAAGTAGCTCATCAGTCTGTACACACTAAGGTCCTGAAACTACTGTATAATTATCTGCTACTACTGCTCTTCTTAGCTCAGTATTGCAGGGGTCTGTGGTCTTTCTGTAGAAGATTCTGGAGAGATTATTACAAATTGGCTTTGGAAAATGTAGCTCTTTGAAAAAGTGTGTGTGTGTGAATAGGGAACAGTAGGGGAAAACATTGCACTTCATTCATTGGATATAATTTCTTGTCTTCCTACACCTAGGTAGCTGTTCTTCTAGGGCTCAATCCCGTGAGGTTCTGAGTGCCTCCTGCCATGTTCTTAGCCACCTCAACTCCCATTGAAATCTGGCAGTGGAGGGTGCTCAGCAAAGTCACACACTTCAGGATCGAGGTTCCAATCTCATGTTAAACGTGGACTATGTATAAAACAATTCAGTGTCTGAACAGAGGAGTGACTAGAGCAGCTGAAGAAAGGACCGTGCTATTTACAGAGAGAGATAGCGAGAAGGATGTGGCTAGAAGAATTGGCATATTGTCCAGGGCAGAGTTATTTGTTCCCATGATTGTAATGTGTATGTTCCCACTTACCATAATATGTATTCAAATTGTGAGCTTTTTGTATATTAGATCAAAGCATGACATCTTGGCCAAGGTTTTAAAATGTGACTAGTGATTTTATGTGTCTTCATTTTGGATTGACCTGATTTTCAGACAGGGCTAACTGGCATCCTTTGAAAGTCAGGCCCCTTCAAGATGTTTCAAATGGGACACCCTGGGCTTGAGGCATCCCATATCACTAATTACTTTATGAAATCTTGATCCCAGAGCCTTCTTTCTTTCCGGTTTCTGACCCACACTAGGCCATTTTTGTAGGCTTTTAAAAATAATAGTGCTTTACCTTTTATATGAAAATGTTTAGCTGATGATCTCAAAGGGGCAGATTTTTAAAGGTATTTAGGTGCCTGAAGATGAAGATAGAAGCCTAATATCTATTGGTTTCAATGGGAGTTAAGTTCCTATCTGCTTGTGAAAATCCCCTGGGCACTCATCTGCCTCTTTAAATATCGGGCTCAAAGTTATTTACAAACGTTACCAGTGAAGCTTCATTGACTAGTTGCTTCTATTCTTATTTTCTAGGCAGGTAAACTGAGTTGCATAGAAGTTGCTTGTGGTCACAATGAGTCATTGTCAGACTAAAGAATAGAACTGAGGTGTGCCAACTCCCTCTCCCCTATGGTAAGCATCAGACCAAATCAGTTTACATGTTATTGCTTTGGGTTTCTGAAGGAGCGATGAAGTATACCACAACAAGACAGACCTCACTGGAACCAAATGACTTCATATGACATTTACCTATTGTAAATCACTCTTAAAACATTTTACATCTAGTGGCAGGAGGAAGGAAGTTTGTGAACAATGCCTGACATAGAACTTAGCTTTTCCAACGCTCATCCAGTAACAAAGCCCTTCGTTAACTGAAATTCCAATATCGGGTACAATCTTTGACTTTAAACAATGAACTAGGCGATGTATGTCTGATGGCCTTACCAAAGCAGACATGCCGTACTGTCAGCACTGAGAGTGGGAGCAATTTTTTGTAACTTCCATTGACCTTTGCACATACCCGATTGGGCATACACTTTTAAGGTCATCAACCAATCTGAGAAACAGTTTATAGATTTCACTCCTGAATGTCAGATGCAGTCTTTGGTTGACATATGCATCAGTTGCAAGAATGAGCAGGAGAAGACAGGTTTGCAAATGAAAGGGCACTGCTAGTTTCCATAATCAAAAGGACAGGCAGATATAACCATATAACCAAACATAAAATGCAGTGTGTGATCTGTCATGAAATGACACAAAATCAATTTATGGTGTTCACTTTTTTCTAATTCTATAAGTATTTGACTTTGTTTCTGGATTAGGTACTAACGACCCTCCTTTGCAGTAGGGAAAAATGTAAAGTAATCTAATAACATATATATGCAAGTGTGTGTGTGTGTGCTTTGAAGGAGGGTGTATGAACTCCACAAGAGCAGATGTGGGATAATCTGTCCCCCTATGTTAGGTCTCATCCTGATCTCCCATAGCTAGAGCTTGGTTTAACCGTCAAAATGAGATTTAATATCCCTTCCAAAAATGTTGTTGTCTTCATTTACAACTACTCTGGATATTCTTGATATCAATATCAATGTCCAATCCCTTTTTAAAAATCTTGTTAAATTCTTCTGTTAAGAGACAGGAAGAACAGAAACTTCTGACCTACCTTCTTTCATGCCCCTAGACATATCTGCTCGCCATTCTGTGACTGCTCTGTTCTTCCTCTGCTGGAGAAGAAGAGAAAAGGAAAAAGTACTTCCTCTTTGTACAGTTGTTCAGGAGAGGCCCATGGATATCTGCTGATGTTTAATGGAAAGTTTGTCTTTAATAAGTCGCAGAAGATAATTTCCCCAAAGGATGCAGGGATTTTGGGGGAAAGTCTGGTGAAATTACACAACCCATTCATCAATGTTCTTGCAGTTTTCATTTCAAAGCAGGTGAAACGCCACATATTGAACAAAGAAAGTTAATTAATTTCCAGACTATTTTAATAAAATATGAAACATGTTGAAAATACCTACATGTGCTGTCTCCTTCCATCTCTTGTTTGATGTAGCATCAGTAACTCCAGGCAAACAGGATTAAGTAAGGTTCAAGCTACATATCCGCTTTAAAATAAAAGGTCCTATTAGTTGCCAAGGGTATGTGATTTTGATACCAGATAGGGAACCACTACTAATCCTCATCACAGGACTTTGATTCTCAGTTTCCTGAAATCAGAATTCTTAATAGAGCTGAGCAAACAATCTCTCTGCACCATCTATGGGGGTGGCATAGGGTCCCAGCCCAGCTTGCGGATTGGTGTGGAAGCAGAGAGATGATGGCCATTTCTCCCCCTTTCCTTCCCATTCCAGGTGATTTGCTCCCTGGGGGGATTATTATGAAATTTGCTGTTGCACGGGCCATACAGGGTTCAGGAGAAGTCCTTTGCAAGGGTGGATTCCTTCTCATTGGCTGCTTCCTGCCCAGGCCCTCTGGCTGAGGGAAGAGGCAGATGATTTCCTTGAAGGTTCAGTGGCACTTTAAACATCAGCCAGCAAGTGCGCTTGGCAGTTGGCTGATCCCCTCGCACCCAGCATCCAAATCCGTAACTTCCAGTCCAAAGGAAAGTTATTTCAAAATTACCTCAGCGCAGGATGGCTTTAAAATATCAGGGTTTTATGACCACTCCATTGAATCCAGTGCCTGGGGCCCAGTTCTCATCTTGGTATCCAAGAGAGAATAACCTAGATCAGGGTTCATGGTTTGATATCCAGTTTCAGCAATCTGCCTTGATAGAATATGGGAATTTAAGTTTGGGTGTACCGCTGATGCCGATGATGATGTGCATAAAACATACATGTTTGGGTTCAGATGAAACACTAAAGCAGTGTATGGTACAAGAGGAAACTGTCTGACACGGGATTAAAGAAGTTACTAGGCTGTTACAAAAAGACACGAGGGAGCAGTGATTTGCAGGTTTTAATTTTTGCTTTTGTCTAATTGTTGAGCTCAGTAATCCCCAACATTTTCCATTTTGGGATCCCTGTTTCCATACTGGAGCTCCTCTCTGCCTAGCTGTAGCCCCTTTCCAGTTAGTAATATGGGAGGGCAAAGGGCTCACACACAGTGCTGACACCTGTTTGCAAGTCCCCACTTGAGAATCTACGCTTTAACAAAAGATACAGGATTGATACTTACCTGTTTCCTCCCTTACTCCAACTTCCAGACTTTCTTCTCTCTTCCACAAGGCCTGTTTGAAATGTGACCTCAGCTTATTTGATCCCAATGACATGGTGGTTTAGCCTCTTTCTCAAGGAGTTTCTCAGATGAGATATCCAGAATCTAGACCTTGTATACACAAGGTGTACTGCTTTGCATCACTTTCACAAGTATAAGTAACTTTCCTAATATGGATGCATTTATACAAGTATAATGTGCTTACGCCAGTATCGTTTATTTCCATACGTAAATAGAGCACCTTTATACTGATGTAACTGTGTCCACATTAGGGGCTGTAAATCACCTCCCGCACCCACATAGCATATGGGTACAGAAAACTGTGTATCTAGTCCTTATTGAATTCTCAAGACAGACCTCTATTCCCTAGCTCTTTGTGAGAACTCTATTTTTTTTCGCTTTAATGGTTGAGCAAGAGTAGGTTTAATATTGAGAAATTCATCCCTGACATCTGACCACCACATCCAACCGTCATTATGAGCTTGATTCCTAATTATTCTCTAAAAGGTAATTTTCCTTTTTTAGGGTATTCATGCTAATCTCCTTCTAACAAATAAATGAAAATGTGGCCACTCTTTCAAACAGAATAAAGCATGAACTTAATGGATGCTTCATTTAAATCATGCATTAGAATATAAAATTCAGAAAAACTAGCCAGTGTGCTGAATAGATTCTCTGATCAGTTTAGAAACAGGAGACTGTGCGGCTGATCAGCAGACACACTAAAAAGTACATGTAGTCTGTTGATAATTAGTTATACTAGAGGGGAGCTAGAGGGCATGAAAGTTATTGGGGAGAGATGGAAGAGTATAAAAAAAATCTCTGAAATAATGGTCTATACGTGCAACTTCACATGGTTAGGATTCAAAGTGAAGAGAACGTGTATAACCGCTTTTTATCAGTTATAGGCTTGAAATTTGTATTAAAATAAAAAGGCAGTCAAGCTATCAGCACAAAATTATAGTACTCCATTACGTATGGCAGAACAGAAGGTGGAAACCGTTAGATTACAATATAAAAGCAAAGCATTTTCTTTTCTTTTCTTTTCTTTCTGTGCGCCAGTCTGTTCAGATAGCTTTGCTCTGACATTCAGCGCCGGTGCAAGGAAGTTTCGCACCCTAGGCAAAACTTCCACCTTGCGCCCCGCCCCCCCCAGCCTTGCGGCAGCTTCCCCCCTGCCCTGAGGCGCCCCCCCCACGGCAGCTCCCCCTCTCCGGGGAGCCATGCGGCAGCTCCCCACCCCAGCTCACCTCTGCTCCGCCTCCTCCCCGAGCATGCCGCCCTTGCTCTAATTCTCCTCCCCTCCCAGGCTTGGGGCGCCAAACAGCTGATTGGCGCCGCAAGCCTGGGAGGCAGGAGAAGTGGAGCGGCCGCTGCGCTGGGAGAGGGAGTCTGAGTGTCACATGTCCGTGTGCTACCGGCAGCCCAGCCCAGGAATGCTGTAAAAAGAAAAATTGGGGGGACCGCTTTTTGGCACCCCCAAATCCTAGCGCCCTAGGCAACCGCCTAGTTTGCCTTAATGGTAGCACCGGCCCTGCTGACATTATTCGATGGATAGACTCTCACTGACTTCATTGGACATTGGGTCAGTCTGTTGGGGCTTCCTACCCTGTGTAATCCTGCTGAAGTCAGTGGGACGCCCCTTGTAGTAGGTACTATAGTCCCACTTCAGGAAACTTTCCCTAATCAGGAAAGCGCTAAGTATGTGCTCAAGTCCCATTGAAGCCACTCAACGCTTACACTTAAGGATATGCCTAATTGTATCCTGAATCAGGGTCTATGGTAGGTAATGTTTACAAGCTCCTGCTCTTAGATAGGACATCTTCATGAGGTGTCCTGTAACGTTCCAGTACGTTGTTGAGTAAAATCCAGTAAGACTTGCTAAAAGGATAGATCTGTAACTTAACACACGTGCTGTGTAGCAAAGCAGCAGCATTTCACAAGAGCTGTCGTAACAGTCCCTGTAAATACACGTTTACTCTGCACAAGTGGGTGGGGAGCATGCAGCACTATGGTTCCACTCCCACAATGCAGCTGAGCCAGCATAGAGGGGAAGCAGGTGCCACTTAGTCCCAGGCAGGTCATCTTCTACATGGTGCTCTTCTACATGCAGCAGGTCATCTTCTACATGGTGCTCGCTATTCCAGGGCTCTTGGTAACTCCATGGGTCTAACCCTAATGGACTAATATTTTGGTGCAACTAAGGGGAAATCTGTGCAGCAAGTGTCATCTGTAGCATTCTTTTCCTGCAGAATTACAATGCACACCAGGAATTTAAGTCTTGTAACATTGCAACAGTATGTTAAACTGACCTATTTTAAAGGTGACTCCAGCTGACAGAGAGGGTCTTGCATTGGTAATTTACACCTCACTGGGGTTTCCATTGGCAGGCCTAGGGCTGTGCCTAACTCCCCTTCCCACCCCCAGTTTTAGTGTCTTCTGCTGTTAATGGCAATTTGCTTAATTGCAAGGAAACTAATTCCACCATCTATTCCGGTGTATGTATTAAATATAAATGCACGTCACCTTAAATGATCGTTTCAAAGTTATGGTCCTTGTCTTCTGTCTGTTTTAGCTGTGTTGGTCCCAGGATATTAGAGAGACAAGCTGGGGTGAGCTAATCTCTTTTATTGAACCAGTTTCTGCTGGTGAAAGAGACAAGCTTATGAGCTACACAGACTAACACGGCTACCCCGATACAGAGAAGAAGAGCTCTGTGTAGCTCGAGAGCTTATCTTTCTCACTAGCAGAAGTTGGTCCAATAAAAGATATTACCTCACTCACCTAGTCTGTCTTTGTAGTGTTCCCTCCCATACACCCCTCCCCCCGTAAGTCCCAGGCAACGTGAGATTCTTTCTTATTCTCCAAAACTATTCACCCCTGCAGGGGTTGCTGGTTCCAATATGCTTACATTATGCTCACTCAGAAGAACTGTGATGAAGTTGTCTACTTGTCAGCAGGAGTCATTTGCTGCAATGACTGATATTGATTATGTATTACTTGAAAACATTTAATTAGGTTTTACTAGATAATTAAAATACTAGTAGCCAGGCATGCTAAAAGGACAGTGAGCCTACTGCTTGAAAAAATCCTCCAGACATGGACCTTCGTTACAGGTTTCACTTCCTAGTTGGAACTTCCATAAGTATTTGGTGGGGAGAATGGGAGGTTCTGCACATCAGTCGACTCCAGTCATATCTGGTGTCCTGATTATGTCTCTGATTCTCTCTTATGCCTTGACTTTGATGGAACTCCACAAGGGAGTAAGAATCTACATGGAATGATCTCTTTACAGAATCAGGGCTTATACCAAAGAACCTCTGAGAACCTTGAGCAGATATCAAAGTCCCTGGGAGTGACTGTTTGCCATTCAGAGACTTTAGTGTAAAGATTTTAGGTCCCGATCCTCAACTGATGTAAACTGGTATAGTGCTATAATGGCCTTGAAGCTGATGCAGCTCTTCAAACACCTAGAAGATAATAAGGTGATAAGAGCATGGATTGGCCAAGAACAAATCATGTCAAACCAACCCGATAGCTTTCTTTGATAGAGTAACAAGCCTTGTGAATAGGGGGGAAGCGGTAGATATGGTATACCTTGACTTTAGTAAGCCTTTTGATATCGTCTCACATGACCTTCTCATACACAAATTAGAGACTTGCAACCGAGATGGAGCTATTATAAGGTGAGTGCATAACTGGTTAGAAAACCGTTCACAGCAAGTAGTTATCAGTGGTTGACGGTCAAGCTAGAAGGGCATATTGAGTGGGGTTCTGTGGGGATCGGTTCTGGGTCTAGTTCTGTTCAATATCTTCATCAGTGATTTAGATAATGGCATAGAGAGTACACTTATAAAGTTTGCAGATGATACCAAGTTGGGCGGGGTTGCAAGTGCTTTGGAGAATAGGCTTAAAATTAAAAATGATTGGGACAAACTGGAGAAATGTTCTGCAGTAAATAGGATGAAATTCAATAAGGACAAATGCAAAGTACTCCTCTTAGGAAGGAACAATCAATTGCACACATACAAAATGGGAAATGACTATATAGGAAGGAGTACTGCAGAAAGAGATCTGGGGGTCATAGTGGACCACAAGCTAAATATGAATCAATGGTGTAACAGTGCTGCAAAAAAAGCAAACATAATTCTGGGATGTATTAGCAGGAGTATTGTAAGCAAGACACGAGAAATAATTCTTCCGCTCTACTCCGCGCTGATTAGGCCTCAACTGGAGTATTGTGCCCAGTTCTGGGCTCCACATTTCAGGAAAGAGGTGGACAAATTGGAGAAAGTCCAGAGAAGAGCAACAAAAATGATTCAAGGTCTAGAAAACATGAAGTATGAGAGAAGGTTGGGGAAAAAATTGGGTTTGTTTAATCTGGAGACGAGAAGACTGAGAGGGGACATAACAGGGATGTCATATACATTACAGATTTGAGATTTTATACATATTACATATATTACACACATCGATGTGTCTATAGCATGATGCATCTATAGCCTTGAAAATAGGAGATACCAGCACAACCTTAAACGATAGAGGTGCAAACCATGCTGCTAGAATTAGTGACCCAGAAATAAGGTTTCTGGATGGCGGATGGGAGGCGGGAGAAATGTTTGTCATTTCTTTTGAAAAGCAATCTGCAGAGCGGTTTCTCTTTGGCTGTAGAGCGGAAACTAACTTTGATCTGCTAGCCAGTGTTCCTACAGTGAAAGTGATTAGCAGGATTTCAAGAGCTATGGGTGAGTGGAACTTACCAATGTACTGAATGCCTTGTGCATGCTGTGATTAAACAGAGACTAAAAAGGCAGAAAGAAAGTTTATAAGAAGGCAGAGTAGATGGGAAAGAAAAGGACTCTACCAATTTGTGAACGAACTTTTTGTGTTGTCGCCTTCAAGGCTTGTGCAAAGGTGTAGTAGTTTTATTGATGTTTCACAAAGTGAGTTAACTATAGCGGTTTAACTCTTTGCCTGGGGAGTGTGACAGGTATGTCCAGCAAATACCACCCTGTAGTGCTAATACGTCCTGACATCCCTCAGAAGTCTGCTGCGGGAGATGACTTCCGTGCCAAGTGGCTCAGGCAGTGAAAAAATGTTTTACTTACTGGAGGAATTTTGTGGGTGTGAGATTTTTGTTTTTAGAAGGCCCGTTTGTCACTATTGGCTGCCAACTGTGACCCTAGCTACAATGACCAAAACCATACCAGCAGTGGAGATACCTGAGAAATACAGTAACAGGAGCAGTTTCAGGGTCTGTGACACATGAATGAGGAATGTCAGAGATTTGGCTATAGTGGCTTACTAATGGAATGCAATGCTGTTCACTTCTAAGCTACTGGTTCCAGTCGGATACCGGGCAGGTAGTGACCAAAAGCTCATTGATTACTTTTTGGAATTTTTTTTCTTAAGAAATGGTGGTTTCAGGCTGATTTCTAGTAGATATATTTCTGCACTGGAATTTGCATCCTTGTTTGGAGGCTCATCAGATATGTGAGGGATTAAACAGCCGTGGAGAATTAGCTACCCTTTCTCCATCTAGGCCAGGGTAGAGTTGTCAATGTGTGTTTCTCCAGTGAAGCAAACTCCTCTCCTGTGATGTCAGTGTATCATAGTTCAACTTGATGATATTTTGATGTATCTTCATCATGTTGCGTCAAAAGCACTTTTGCAGTGAGGTGCTGCCATTTGGTGAACCCTGAAAATAGTTGGGGAGAAGCAGTGTGTCTGGGATATGAGATCACCTTAAGGAAACTGAGGTTGTCCCAGAAAACAGGATGGATGGCCACCTTACAAGGCACATCGGTGACAAACATTGCAATCAGTCAGGGAAGCAGTGTAGTTCAGGAACTCATGTGTGTTTTTTTTTTTTTTTTTTTTTAATCCTGGCTTCCACACAGACTTCATCGGTGGCCCTGGGCAAAAGTCACTGAACTGTTCTGCTTCCGTTTCCCCATCTGTAAATTGGAGGTAATGATGAGTGTTATGAGGATTAATTAGTGGATGTACAGCAGGGGTGGCCACATGCGGCTCTTCAGAAGTTAATATCCGGCTCATTGTATAGGCACCGACTCCGGGGCTGGAACTACAGGCGCCAACTTTCCAATGTGCCGGGGGGTGCTCACTGCTCAACCCCTGGCTCTGCCACAGGCCCTGCCCCCACTCCACCCCTTCCCACCCCCTCCCCTGAGCCTGCCGTGCCCTCACTCCTCCCCCTCCCTATCAGAGCCTCCTGCAATCCACGAAACAGCTGATCGGGAGGGAGGGGGAGGCGCTGATCGGCGGGGCTGCCGGTGGGCGAGAGTCGCTGGGAGCGGGTTGGGGGGAGAGTTGGTGGTGGTGGTAGCCTGCTGACTTATTACTATGGCTCTTTGGCAATGTACATTGGTAAAATCTGCCTCCTTCCCAGGCTCAGGTTGGCCAACCCTGATGTACAGCGTTGAATTAAGTTAAATCTAGACAAATGTATCATGCTGAAGACCCCTCTGTGTGTGTGTGTATATATTTTATGTTGAAATAATGTATAAATACAGGGCAGGATTAATGCCTGTATTTTCTGCCATGCATGTGACATACTGAGGAATCCAGCGTTTAACTGTAATAATTTTTCTATCACAACTGATTGAACAATAATGTGGCAGGTGGCTCCATTAGAGTCAAGAGAAACCTGTTATTTTGAACCAATAAATTGCTTTTGGCCTAATCCATGAAGCTCCAGGTTACTAACTTTTTGTATTATTATTATTAATAGTGACAGATTGTCGAGGGAGCTTGGACAATATACAGAGATTTTCTTCTTTACCAACATATCTACCTGTGAGCTATCGGATCTTCAGTGCTGAGACTTCCTTTTTTCTTAAAGAAGCCAATCAGGATTTCATGAGAAACTCCAGTTTGCAATCCCGGGTGGAGTCCTTTTTTCCATATAAAGCCAAGAGGCCACCTGTATTAAATGCCAGCTATGGACCTTTTTCCGTTGAACAAGCAGTGCCCCATGACCTACTGTTAACCTCAAACTTTTTTGGATCCACCAGCAAGTTTACTTTTAACTGGAGACTTAAAGCCTGCATCATGAGCGACAAAATTTACCTAAGCAAGCCCAAAGTCCAGATCCTGTTCTACGTTGTGGGCAGGGACTGGGATGACTACAGTACCACGGAGAGGCTGCCTTGCCTGCGGGTGTTTGCCTTCCGCGAGACGAGGGAAGTCCGAGGCAGCTGCCGGCTGAAGGGGGATCTGGGATTGTGCGTGGCCGAGCTGGAACTCCTGCTGAGCTGGTTTAACCCCCCCACGGTGGTGTCCGGCCGCAAGAAAGCGACGGATCAGTCTGAAGGGAGCCCTGTGGAACTGTACTACACCATCCAGCCGGGGGACGAGACTGGGGAGTGCACCACTGAGGATGTGCGGAAGGGGAATGCCATCCGGCCAGGGAAAGATGGTACGGACGAGACCATGTCCCACTTGCAGAGGATTGGCTCTGTGAGCCTCTATCGAGCCCCGGAGAGTTCTCAGCTGACAGAGCTGAGGCTGGACAGTAATGTTGTCATCTGGCTGCCATCGAAGCCGGTCAAGCAAGGAGAAGTTGTGAATGTCTTTGTGACTCTCGCTAACAATTCCACGGTGGAACAGTTCGTACTGAGGTACGGTAGGTTGGTTTTGCCTCTGTTTCTCCATCAGTAGCAAACGCTTATGTAAAGGGGGAGTAGCCTAAGCTAGTGTGTGGGGTGGACTCCTATTTACAACTGCCCCCTAATTGCAACCCGCTTCTCATCTCTTCACCCCCCAACTCCATAGACAGAGAGGACATTAAAGAAATCCTCGCTGGCATTCCACACCCTTAAAACACACCAAGGTTCTAGAATGAGTGCCCGATTCACAAGAGGGGTGCTGCCTACAGTGGCCATGGTTGTGGAATGATGGACAGTCATGCATCACAGTAGCTGAAACAAGCATCCTGTCAAAATTATACTCCTGGACTTTTAATGCGTAGTAGCAGGATCCACATGGCCAGTTGGGGCATAGAGTGTGACTCTACAGCACATTAGATTGGTGATTTAATGAGTGGCAAGACAGCATTTAGGCAAGTTCTTAGAATCCGTCTTCTCCCCCCCTACCCCCTTTCTTTCCCCCCTGCCCCTTCCCCACCCCCCTCCGTCCCCTCAGGCACAACATTTAAATGTAGCAAAACATCTGGCATGGCAAACTTCATATACTTGCCTTTGATGCAAATGACATAACACAGCTTTGCCTTCCCACACAATGGTTTTGTCATGAGAACTTCAAGGGAATGGCTCCATCTTTTACTTGTTTAAGCAGCAGTTTTTTGGGCTGCACACTTGCCTGTTTGTTTGGTCTTAATTTAATATGTTTGATGTTGCTATTGATTTTAAGGGACGTTAAGTTCATTATTTGGGAAAGGAACGGCAAAGGCAGTACATAGGAACATAAGCATTGCCATAGTGGATCAGAACAAAAGTCAATGTGTTTCCTTCCTATTTGATATGTTAGCAATTTTCCTACCAACCAGATGACAATCTTTTGAGGGTGAAAAAGACCGACAGACTAACTAATCCCCAAAATATTTGATGGATCTCCTTTCCTGTTACCAGGCATTACGTTTAAGAGAAATTTCAATAGTGATAAGCAACAATTGTTCTTTTAAAGCTTCAAGCAGCCAGGGTATGCCGTAGATTTCTGCACATGAAAGTGTTTATGTCTAAGGCTCATATGAATTAGATGAATACATAGTTGACAACTGCTGACAAGAATAGCCTGTAGGGAAGGAAGTGTCGCTTGGAAGATAAAAGGCTCTTATTAAAACAGGGGAATTTTAGGAATCCCGGAAGCGTTCTGATATTTGCAGCTTTGGTTTAGTTGGTGAGATAATCTGCAGGCTACCTGTTTACTGAGTGGAACCTCTGAGTTAGAAGAAGCTTCTTCCTCTCTTTGCTGCTTTTTTATTTAAAATCATTATTCACAAACAGTGAAGACAAGATGTGTTCTTAGAACAAGCATAGCTGTGATGAAAGAAGAAATCCAAAGGAGACAAATCTGGTGTGTTATTTCTGCGTGGGCAGGGATATCCCTTTGAAATATGTGTGTCGCTGCCTTTTATCTCCCTGAAAAGTGAGTTAGAGATAGACGCCCTCATTGAAATCTGATGATATACGTCTTCGCTCGGAAAGGATTCAGATTGTCTGGGCGTGGATGCTGTTTATGTGCTCAGTGGTGTAATAGCCAGAAATGGAAAGAGCAGACATCAGACGTTGCCTGTTCTACCCGCTGTAATGGACAAAACTGGTGGTTGTTGATGATTTTCAGAACAGGTTGTACTTAAAGCTGGCGAATTTTTTTCAGATACATCTTTTTCCCCCACAGAAGAATGCAGATGCAGGTTGACCGAAACATTTGGCAAATTTGAGTCGAATTTGCCAAATTATTTTGATTGGTGGTGGTGGGGATTTCAAAAAAAATCTTCGGACACTGAACTGAAAACTCAGTGATTTTCACAGCTCTAGTTATACTGGGTTTTTTTCTTATAAGGTGAATAATCATATATGTCCAATATCCATCTTACTAACGTACTAACACACAGGTGAGCTGGATTGGTTCCCAGAAATGAATTTGTCAGTGCTCTGCTGAGGCTCAAAGCCTTGGCAAGAGCTGACCACTGGTCTTCCAGCATCACACCCACCATCAGAATTTATAACCTGCAAATTTGGTTGGCCCGGGTGCCTGTGAGTTCTGGCATGTGAGCAGTATCGTCAGGAAGTGGATCCATGGATGGAACTGAGGGACCCAGGTGAGCCCACTGGCTCTGGGGCACAAGGCAGAGGCAGGTTGGCCTGGGCCATTAGAGCTGGACTGCTCAAAGGATGAGCCAGTGGATGAGGGTAGAACAGGGAAAGTCCTTGTGGTGTTTCAGGTCCTGCAGCATCCTATGGAATGCAGAGTTAAGTTGCTCGGGAAGGGAAGGGCAGCCCAGAGAGCTCTTGGTTAGACCTCCTGTCTAGCTTGGGCCCAGACTCAGTGATGTGGAGGGAGTTGAGGCAGGCCGATATCTGCAAGGGGTGGCACCTTGGGAGCCGGGGAGCGACGCTACCCTGTGTTCTTTCTCCAGCCTGCAGGACGCCAAATCCAGGTGGGAGGAGAAACAGCTGTCCAAGCCACTCTTCTACTCAGTGGAGACTGCAGGCTGGTGGGGCTGAAGGAATTGCTCCATACAGTTATTTTTGTTCAGGTGTCAGGTGGAAGCATGGGGTAGCTACAGGAGAGTAGCCCTATGGAAGGGCTCAGGGCCTTGTCTTAGCCCCTCATAGAACACCAGAATATGAAGTGACAGGTGATATTCACTGGCAGAAAATAATGTGGCACTATCTCCTGAGGCATAAACTATGTGGCCCAGTCTGTCGGCTGCTAAGATTTCTCTCTCTTTTGTTTACTGAATGGCAGGTGAGGCCAGGTTCGACTCTGTTATGCAGGTGTAAATCCATTGACTTCAGTAGTGGTACGTGGCTGTATCTGAGAGGAGAGTTTGGCCCATCCCTCTATGGGCTGCCTGTCTTTTAAAAAAAGAAACGCGGAAAATGGCCAGTGTGTATGTTAAGGCTGCCTACAGGCTGCTTTAACCTTCTCTGTGGCCATTTGCCTGGTGACGTAGATGGCTGTACATGGGTTCCTGCCAAAGCAAACCCTACATCCTATGACATGCATTCACATTCAATGATCCTAAAGAAACACACGCTGCATGTTTGTCCCTGGGCATGGTGAATTTGTTTATTTCCTGCTTTTTTTTTTGTATGTTGTTCACTGAGTTTTTCACCCAGCACTGAGGCAAACGGTGTGTGATCATTGCTGGATGGGGGGCGGGGGGGGAATAGCCACAAATCTTCTCTGGCAAAAGTAAAGTAAATTGGTCTAAATGACCTAATCGCCACAAATCACTGGAAATGAAACTGTTCTTAAATTGTATCTTAATTCAGAATCCTGTTACTGTATTTGTAAATTTATCAACCCAAGAATGGCGATACAGTCAAAGAAAATGACTAATGTGGCATGGAGTGAAGTATATTATGGATGGTAATACATGAACGTGATAGGAATGCTGCTCAACTATACAGAGAGCTTCCCTTCCCGCACAAGCCCCTTTTTGTACTTAACGAGCCCATTGTGAAATCATTAAAGAGCATCACTGATAGCAGATCAAGGTGCTATTCACAGCTCTGCCACTGAACAGTCGGATGACCTTGGGCAAGTCACTTATTAGCTCCATGCCTCGATATCCCTGTCTGTAAAATGGGGTTGTATTGCTTCCTTACCTTTCAGGCGGTTGTGAGGCTTAGTTCATTCATGTTCCCAAAACACTTTGCGCTCCTCTGATGGAAAGTTGTTCCAAGAATGCAAAGTATTTGCAGTAATAATACCACCAGGAAAGACTTGGTGAGAGGAGCAGAAGAAATAATTGAATGAAAAGATAGACTCACCTGTCAGTCCATGCACTCCTGCAGAGGGAAAAGAGACAGAGCCACAAAAAGAGAAATGAGTCACACCTAATGCTGACTGTTAGTAAGGAAAATTCTTGGTTCCTCTAGCTGTTGAGATAACATTGTGGCCATGGGAGATAAGCAGAGTATCTGTTGTATCTCTTTACATAGGTAATCCACCTGTAACAGCATAAGCTATCCCCGGAAAGGCCAGAGTGTAGCATTAACCCGCATCTCATTGCTCTTCCACTTGCTTTCTGGGGCTGGTGTAAATCGACATAGCAGGGTTGACTCCCACACAGCTATCCCGACTGACACCGACGGAAGGTTTGTGTTGATCTTTCTATCTGCAAGCCTTTGTGTGAGCAGTCGCTGGGTGTATTGCATGCAGGGCCGGCTCTAGGCACCAGCATTCCAAGCACGTGCTTGGGGCAGCCTTTTCAAGGGGCAGCATTTGGGCCCTTTGCGGGTGGCACTTTTCAAGGGGCAGCACTCCTTTCTTCCCTTCCCCCCCCCCCAGTTTTTTGTTTGCTTGAGGTGGCAAAAAACCTGGCGCCAGCCCTGATTGTATACAAGGAGTAGATTGAGAAGTCCTTAGAGCATGGACCTTTTCTTCTCCGTGCTTGTAAATTTACAGCACTCTGCAAACAGAAAAAAATCATACCAGCAAAAAGAAGGCTATTCTAAGGAGATTAACTGTAAAAATGTACAAGTGTTTGTGTGTGCTCCGGCTAGGGAATTTGGACGCTCTATTTTTATCTGTGGTGTTGGGACTTGGGCAGCCGAATCATAGAATATCAGGGTTGGAAGGGACCTCAGGAGATCATCTAGTCCAGCCCCCTTCTCAAAGCAGGACCAATCCCCTGTTAGGTTGCTTTGAAAATCTTAGCCTGTGTATGGTGGTGGTTTTGTTCTATAGCTCTAAATACTCTTCCAATGTCTGCACTATTAAAGGGTCCTTCCATCTGTTTTTCATCGTGTGTGGTGCCACATTTGATCTGGCAGAGGCTAAACAGCAGCGGGCCAAAGCATTAAAGCTAGGAACATTAGTGTTTTGAGCTACCTTGCTAGGCAGCAGCTAATCTCTAACTTGCTGTCGAAGGTGCTGAAGGACCGGCTAACCCGCTTTACAGAAGGCACTGAGCAGGATAAGTATATGGAAAGGAGATGAAGTTATCTGCCCTGATTAGAAAAACTTGACTGGTTCTTTCCCACTCAAGATGGTTAATTACGGGTCTTTCAGGTGGAATGAAAGTTGCACTGAAGGGTTGCAGTGTTATTGAATTACCTGTTTCCAGCAAACAAGTCAACACAGGACAATGGATAATTAGCAGTGATAATAAATCTACAGATTGGAAGAGGGATGAAGGATAAATGCAGTGAGGAAAGCTATTAAACAGATCAGCCGAGGCAGCTTTGTATGTCAGTTCCTAATGAGTATTGACAGCACTGCTGTATCACAATGCTGCTGGCGTTATTAATAGCTAAAAACCTACACACACACTAGCACTGAAGTGTGGCTGTAATCCGAAATGCCGTATGAGTTGAATTTGTTGTATATTTTGAAGTAACTTGAAATTCTGGGGTGAATTATCCGAACCCACTAAACAAAAATTGGTTTCCTGAAGTGGAATCTTTTGGAATCTAAAACCAAAAGCCTCCCGCTTCCCCATACACAGCCTACTTTAATCTCTCTTAATTTGAAATACAACATGGCACAGAGAGGGATGGGAGGGCGGGGGAAAGAGTTCTCTTTTGTGTGCCCATGTGTGTTTTCAGATGTGAATCACATCAAAACATTTTCCTGTTCACATGCAGCACTTAAATATTTAAAAGTGATTTCACTATTGTTATGAAACATCGAAGCATAAAAGCAATTCAATCCACATCTGGAGAGAAAAGAGCTTGAAGCCTTAGGACTTGCTTCCATCGCCTTTATTATTTCATGTTCCATTTTCAATTGTAAAGGTGATCTTGACTTCCATATTCCAGACCCACAGCTTTAGCTATTATGCAAAAGTGAAAAGAAAACTGACATGACCTCTGAAAACGAAGTTTCCTTTTGCTCTGGAATTAGACCTTCTCTTTAGATTTGCATTCTGTGTTCCGAGGAACAAAGAGACGTCTTTCCCTGGTGCCTGGCTAACTCTTAGGAATAGTCTACGCTAGAAGCACTACAGTTGTAGCATGTTTGGTGGGCAAACTACAGCCTGCGGGCCACATCCGGCCCGTGGGATCATCCTGCCCGGCCCCTGAGCTCCTGGCCCGGGAGGCTAGCCCCTGGCCCTTCCCCTGCTGTTCTCCCTCCACAGCCTCAGCTTGCTCCGGCGCCGGCGCAATGCTCTGGGTGGCGGAGCAGCGAGCTCCTGGGGCAGCGCAACTGCAGAGCCGGGGCCTGACCCAGTGCTCTGTGCTACACGGCTCCCTGTCTTGGTGCAGCCGCACCGCCAGCCACCGGTGCTCCAGGCAGCGCAGTAAGGGAGCAGGGGGGGGTTGGATATTGGGCAGGGGAGTTCGGGGGGTGGGCAGAGGCTGGGGGTGTGGATAGGGGTCGGGGGGGTCAGAGGGCAGGGAACGGAGTTGAATGGGAGCAGGGTCTCAGGAGTCGGTCAGGAAGGAGAGGAGGGGTTGGATGGGGCAGCGGGAGGCAGTCAGGGGTGGGGTGTCTGGGGGTGGTCAGGGAGAAGGGGTGGTTGGATGGGGCAGGGGTCCCACAGTCAGGAAGGAGAGGGGGGTTGGATGGGGTGGCGGGGGGAAATTAGGGGTGGGGGAAAATTAGGGGCCGGGGGGCAGTTAGGGGCAGGGATCTGGAGGCGGTCAGAGAGATGGGGTGGTCAGGAAGGAGAGGGGGGCTTGGATGGGGTGGGGGGTCCGGAGGCAGGGGATGGAGAGCGGGGGTGGTGGTGGAGGGGCAGGGGTCTCCAAAGAACGGGGCGGTTGGATGGGGCAGGAGTCTGGGGGGCTAACAGGAGGCGAGAAGTGGGGGGGGGGGTCGATGCGGGCAGGGGGCGGGCCACCCCTGGCTGTTTGGGGAGGCACAGCCTCCCCTAACCAGCCTCCATACAATTTCAGAAACCCGATGCGGCCCTCAGGCCAAAAAATTTTCCAGCCCCTGTTCTACCGGCATAATAAATCCACCTCATGAGAGGCCATAGCTATGTTGGCAGGAGAAACTCTCCCGCCGATGTACCACACTGGTGCTTAGGTCTCTGTAACTTTCATCACTTGGGGTGGCTTATTCGTACCACTGAGCAACGTGAGTTATACCAAAGTAAGTGGTAGTGTAGACACGGCCTTACTGTATAAGAAATGTTTTGTGTTGCATGTAGGGAGGGACCCTCTATCACATACACCCTGAGCAATGAAAAGGGATAGTGTGAGCTGCCATTTGTTCCAATTTTGGGGGCATCCTCTCTCCATTCAAACTTCCATTGTAAACAGATACCATGAAGCAATGTAGCACTTTCAACAGGAGTTACCTAAGTCACTCAAAACGAGGTTATGCATACAAAGAGAAGATATTGGAAGAACTTTATTGCTTAAAGTTATTAAGCAAAGCCGGAAGATTATAATAGTTCGATCAACGTTCAAGATGGTCCCCTGAGAGGATCTTGTGTGTGTGTGTGAGCCTGTGATCAAAGTCTCTTAGGAGCTAAGTGGGCTCTGAACTGGTCCAAGTGAAGTCCAAGAGAGTCTTTCTATTGACTTCTTGGGGCATTGGATCAGGCCCATAAAGTATGCACTGTGCCAGAGTCAGTGGGTTAGGTCCGTTTTCCCTGTGTCCCTTGCAAAACCTGGCCAGGTATATGATTTATTGCTTCTGGGGTCATGTAGAAGTATGTGTATATTTCATTGTTCAGTGTCCAGTACAATGGAGCCCTGATCAATGATTGGGGGATCTGAATAATGGGCCTGGAGTCAAGAATCCTGGGTCCTATTCCCAGCTCTGCTGCTGTCCTGCTGTGTGGTCTTGAGCAAGTCACTTCACCTCTCTGTGTCTGTGTTTCACATCCCCCTGCGTTTGTCTGCCTTGTCTATTGGGACAGGGAGTGTCTCTCACTATGCATACGGTGCCCAGCCCAACGAGGCCTGGGTCTTGGCTTGCGTTTCTAAGCACTTCCATAATATAATAACAAACACACAAGCATTGTTAAAGGTTTGAGATTGGCACTTGCAAGAGTGGCAAAGTGCAGTATGAGCCACCTTGCGAATGCTTTGTTTGTCATAAATGGGAAGATTTCCCCAAGATGATCGTGTAGCTAAAAATTAATAGCAGCCAGGTGCATTCATCTTTTATATGCTGGTTTGAGAAACAATAGGAATACAAGCTATTGAAATTCTAGCCAATTATAACATTTACTAAAGGACATTAAAGAAAAATCCATTTAGTCCCAATGTAATAAGTATCTCATAATCTTTTTTTTAACCAAGCATTTGTAACATAAAAAAAAAGTATTTTCAAAGAGAGCACGTTAATGTCACGTTGAAAGGAACAATATCACACTCCAATTAGTTTAATTTCATTAGCCATTAGCAAATACTTCAGATAGACTTTACAGTGTATTATATCTTTAGACAGAGCGAAAGAGGAGATGGGCCTAGACTGACAAGAAGGATTATATCATCAGAGCAAGAACAGAGGTGACGAGCTCGAGTTTAAATTGGCCCTGTCTTATTACTGCAGTCAATGATAAGCAAAAAGGGACTGATTCCTATTAAAAAAATTAGGGCCTCTAGAAAAGTAAAACACAAGGGGTCTCTCCCACTGCTCTGTTCCCTTCTCCCCACCTCCATGAATCTTTAGAAAGCAGTCTGGCTGAGATGCACTCTGATCAGTGCTATTTTCATCCTCCCCAGCCCTGGTTATAATCTAATCTGTTAATACTAAGAACGAAGCACAGTCTTGTTGTTAGAATGCAAGGCTGGGAGTCCTGGATTCTATTCCTAGCTCTAGCACCAGCTTGCTGCGTGAACATGGCCAATTGCTGAAGCACAACTTTACGACCAGCGACCTCGATCTAGCACATCTGGGGCCTGATTTTCTGAGATGGTGAGCACCTGTAGCTACCACTGGAGTCAGGTGGAGCTGTGAGTGCTGAGCACCTTGGAAAATAGGCCCTGGTGCCCCAAGCTGAGAATCCAAAATTAGACTCCTCTCACTTTGAACATGTTGCCCTTAACCATTCTGTGCCTCAGTTAGTTCACCTGTACAATGGGGATAAGAATACCTGCTACACAGGAGCAATGTGAGGCCTAGCCAGTCAGTTGTAAAGTTCTGTACACTATAAAGAATAGTTGATACCATAATTCATTCTCCAATTTAACTAAATGGGTTTCTGATCAAGCTTAAATCCCTGCATAAATGGAGTATAAACAAGCCATCAATACAATATAAAGGAGTCTGGACTAGTGGCTTATGCGTTGAGCTTGGGGCTCCCATGTGAAAAGCCTCCCCCACCCCCACCATCTATTAATGGGAAAGGTGGAGGGAAAAAAAACAGTAGTTTTGCTGTGACAGTTTAATTCTCTTGAGCTAAGCCAGAAAACTGCTTAGCACAGATGGACGATTCGCTGGGATCTGAAATTTTGGTTTAATACACCTCTACCTCGATATAACGCTGTCCTCGGGAGCCAAAAAATCTTACCGCATTATAGGTGAAACTGCGTTATATCGAACTTGCTTTGATCCACCGGAGTACACAGCCCCACCCCCCCGGAGCACTGCTTTACCGCGTTGTATCCGAATTTGTGTTCTATCGGGTTGCGTTATATCGAGGTAGCGATGTATTTAGCATTTCTGAGTGGACAGCAGAGTTTCAGGAATGCTATATGTGTGTGGCACCATCCTAGAACCACCTCCTTAAGTAGCATTTGCCCCCTCTAATTTCAGTGAAGTGCTGAAGTCGGGTTTTTTTGTTGGTGTGGTTTATTTTTTTATTTTTTTTTTGGCTTCTTTTCCAAATATGTTGCTGCGCATGTTGTTAAATGTACAGCGGCGCCCTCGGCTTTTTCCATTCTGTTTAGAGACATGGCTCTGAGGTACAGTATGCCTCCTGCTACTTACTGCTCTGCCTGACCTTTCCAAAAGCCGGTGGAGACGCAAGGCTGCTTCAAGATGAGATAAGGCACTTGAACTTATTGTCTGTTTAGACTTTTAGCTGCGCGTACAACTTGAGTTACAACCATTAATTGAACTCGTGATTATTTGCCTAATTAGACACAATCGTGGCTGGTTAAGGGTCCATTCATTATAACCCTTTATCCCCCAACAGTGGAGAGGGAAACCTCATACCGCTGGGAGTAGATTTTAGTTTAACAAAGATGAAGCTTGCTGGCTGTCTAAAAAGCTTGTGCTCTGATGCATTAAAGAACCCCATGGGAATCTTCAGTGTGATAATCTGACAAGCTGTTGGGTTCCAGGACTACTGTAAACAGGCGGGTGTTCAAGCCTGTAGGTTTGAATGGAAATTAGTATCCTGAGAAAAACTGGTGTCAAAAGGCTTTAAATTCCAGTTTCTCTGTGAAAGATGCACAACCCCGGGATAGCTACCAAGTGGCTACTGACAGCAGGGGTATTGGCAAGTAACCACTCCCGATTCTTTCAGAGCTCCAAGAGCCGAAATCGAGTGTGATGGAGCTCTAAAATCTGGTGGTGTGAATCTTTCATGTGGCAGTCTTTACTGGGGCTTGTGGAGGAGCATAGGAATTGCCAGATTGGGTCAGTCCATCTAGTCCAGAGCACGATCACTGAAACTGGTCAGTACCTGGAGCTTCAGAAGAAGGTGTGAGAAACCTTGTAGTGGGCAATCGTGGAATAACTGCCCTCCAAGGAATGTTTCATCCCATGCAACAGTTGGTTTAATCCAAGGCAAGAGGGTTTAAATCCCTTCCAAAACTCTGTTTCCTGTTTTAGTATTTGCTATTCTGATTCTGGATATTCTGATTATCACTGAAAGTGTCCAGTCCTTTTTTTGAATCTGCTAAACTTTTGGCCTCAGTGATATTTTGTGACAGTGTTTTCCACAGCCCATTTTGTCAGAACCTCGGGTCTTCAGGTTTATGTTGTGCATTTTTTCCCCATCTATAGTCAGATATAGTTATATATCAGGATCTCTATCCAGATCTAGAGAGAGACATACAAGTTACTGGGCTCAATACAGAAGTAACTGGTTGAAATTCTACGACCTGTTATACGGGGGGTCAGATTAAAAAGGACCATTAAATCATTTACACATAAAGTCTGTGAAAGTATATCCTTTTTAATACTATAATTTGCTCTGATGCAAGTAAGAAGGCAAAAAAAAAAAAAAAAGAAATCCGTCTCGTTCCACAGTGCTTTACAAGCAAACACAAACAAGAAGGGAAAAATCAAGGGAGAAGCGTGTGCTGCCTGAACTCAGCAGCAGGGGAGCAGTTAGTTAAGCACTGTAATCAATGGGAATTACTGTAAGCAGTTTCAGAAAAGACCTGGTGATACAGAGCCAGCCAAAAACAGTATTAAGAGAACATTCTTGCCAGCTGTTTTGACACAGACATAGTGCTTTGAGTTAAGAACTCAGAGACTCTAGGCTGGTTGGGATTTTAAACTTGGCTTCCCGGTGATTTTATTTTTGTTTTCTCCCCTGCCACTGTATGTATGCACATAGGTGTGCTCCACTGTGAACAATTGGAAGCAGGAGGCTATTTCTGGTCATCCTGTCCCAGAGAATTCTTCCTTATGAGACCATTTTACTAGCAGCATGCACGGGCATGCAACTGCTCTGCAAAAAACCAGGGAGCCACCCCCTACCCTTCTCCCCAGGGGCATGGTCTGGCCTAGTGAGATAAATGAAAGCTGATTCTGAATAGTTCTGAGAGCTGTGGGCTCCTGTTTCAGCTACTCTCTTCCCCCTCAATGTATGATCTACGTTGTCATCAGTGTAAGCAAATGTGTGCCAGGTATGCCACCTGGAGGCAATATTTCTTATAGCAGCACTGGCTTGGGGGTATTTTAATCAGGAGACAGACTGCTGTCTCCACTGTGCTAGTTATGATTCTGTTGGATGTACTATCGCGTCTGTCTTGGCAGATTATGAATATACTGTGGATAGTGGGAAGAGGTGTAGAGGACCACTGCTTGTGTATAAATTCCTGGTTACACCTTTCCATGACACCATTAAAACTGCTGAAATGGGCCTGATCACAGTGGGGAAAATGGTTACACTTATGAGATATATTCTCCCTGGTTCATCTTTAGATCAGATGGAGTAAAAGAATCTGTCTTTTTTTTTTTTTTTTTTTTAAATTTTTGTTCGTCAGGCTCGCCCTATGTTGCAAAATGCCTCCATTAGCTAAGTCGGTGGGGGGTTAATATGCACTAGAAGTCCAATCATCTCCAGTGGAGCCTTTTTTCAGGTTTTCAAATTGCTGCTTAGATCAGCAAGGCTAGAGGACAGGAGACTTGGGGAATAAGGCATATCTTGGGGGAAAAAATGCACCTTCAGCCTTAACTCTCTGAGCGATCAGTTTCAGACTCTTCGAACCAGTTTTTTCCCCCTTTCCCACCAGTTATGGTTCTAAGATGTTAGCACTGGTTTCTAAAGTGTGATGAGGCTGCAGGGCCCTTAATAACAAAGAGCCCAACTCTGCAGTCCTGGAGCAAAAAGCTCCCACCAGGAATCTTTCCCTGCATTATAACAGTGGAATCTGACGTAGAAAAAGCCCTGGATTGTAGAGAAAATAAGTCCTCTGCTCCCAGCCTACAGTAGGACCCCAACACTTAAGCAGGTATCTAAATTTAAACATGGGATTAATCCCTCTGAAGTCAGTGGGGCTACTCACATGCTTAAAGTTCGGGCCTAGGGGATTCGGAAGAGGAAAGTAACCTGGGCATTTCCTCATGGAAGTTCCCCCAGATCACACAACAATGTGGGATTCACCCTCTTTTGCAGAACGAGCTGTGGTTCCAGCACCAGCCCCCATAAAACCCTCAAGGATTCACAGGCAGCCAGGGCAATGAAGGCCCTAGCAGTGTGGTTCCAGGTTCCAATGGGCGGATTGGGCCTTTTACTTTGTACGAAACCTGGAGTACGTGCTGCCTGTATCTATTTCAAAAGTGTGGCGTGTGTGATCCGTCACACTGTTTTCTGAGACTCTGTATGGGTCCCATCAGTAAAAGGACACCATGCCAGTCCTGCTTTCTCTGACAGTTCAGCACACAGTGAAAAGGATTGGGATGGGCTGAGCAGAGGAGCACACAACAGGCATCAAGGACCGAAATCAATAGCCATGTTATACAAAGAAGATTTAATGTCAGGGGGTCACGCATCCTCCTGGGTAGCATCACAGAAGCACTGACATAGGCGGCCTGGGTCCGTGACACTGGACTCTGACTGCTGGAAGGGGACACTACACTGCTCCTGCATGTGTGTGGTATTCTGTGACCTAATGATCTCAACTTCACAACTAAGCCTCAAGGGGAAGTGGCAGGAATCCTGCTGCTTAGGTCATTTAGGGCCTGGTCCAGGTCCCATTGAAGCCAGTGGCAAATCTCCCATCGCATTCAGTCGTGCGAGATCAGTGCCTTCCACCAAACTGCACAAAGCCCAACAAAGTGTATTGTAAGGAACAATCCAGCACTTGACGGGAGGGTAGATGCGCTAATCTCCAATTTCTAGGAACCCATTGTATTGTTTAAAGAACTCGCCTCTTCTTTTCTGCCTGAAAATAACAACATTGCTGGAATTAACTCTATGGAGAAATAAAGAAACGCCAAGGAGCTCTTCAGAAAAGGTTGGAAATGCCTCCTCGCTTCCTCTAGCCAAACTACAAATGTTCAGGCACCTAGTAGCTTGTGAGCTTTAATTTTCGGAGCATCTCAGGTGGCAAGTGCGGTCGGTGTCCATTGCTGTGGTAACGACCGTTTTTGACTTCTCACTGCCAAAGTAAACATTGGTGTAAAAACCACAGACATGTATTAGTTGTCATCATTTATGTTACCGTGGTGCCCTGCCTTTTGTGTTGCATGCTGTATGGATGTGACACTGATGCTGAGATCAGATGGCTCGGGCCCTGGACGAGGAGCCAGGCCACCAGGGATCTATTTCTGACTCTGCCATTGAACTACTGTGTAACTTTACATCAGCTGTATCACCTCTGTTGCCCCGTTCACACTTGTCTGTTTAGCATGTCAGCGCCTCAGGGCAGGAATTGCCTCTTGCCGTGAGTCTTCGAATGGGGGTCCTCCGGGTGCTACTCAACGCAAAGAATCGCAATAGACATTGACTTGCGTTGCCTGTTTTTAACCAGTTTTGTTTTTTGTTTTGATGTGGTGTGGTTTCTGGTGGTGGTAAGAATTCCTTTCGATGGTGGGGGTAGTGATCCCTCGTATCGTCAGCATTTCTGTTCAAAACGCATTAGAAAATACGAAATAACCACCCCCATATGGCGCTCTGGGAAACTCTGAGCCTCAGGAGCGACAATCCCTTCCAGAGATCCTTGGTTACGGAGGGACCATGCACCCTTCCACAGTCTCTGCACCCAGGAAACTCTGTGGGCCAATGCACGTGGGGAGGGGGGCAGAGTCATGATTGTCGGGGGGGTGGAGTCACTGCATTGGGGATCGTTTGCACCCTTGTGCTAGGAGTGAGCAAACAGGCTCACCCGAGTGGAGGGACCCTGCTATTGAGTCTGGCTCTTACACTAGCCCTGGAAATAGGAATATATCGAATTGAACAGAAAATAACCTATCCATAGGGTTTAACTTTTTAATCATCCTGTATAATTTAATAATTATAACCCTGCAGTAGAGTCAAAAATCCAACCCTATCTATAGAAATAATAATACCATTTAGCTCTTATATAACATTTTTCATTAGTAGATGTCAAAGTGATTTATCAAGAAGGTCAGAGTCATTGTTCCCATTTGATCGGGAAATGGGGAAACTGATGCACAGCAAGGGAAGCCTAAGGTGGCAGAGCCAAGAATATGACTTATATCTCCTGAGTCCCAGTCCAGTGCTCTATCCATTAGGTCACACTGCCTCCTGGCTGTCCCATTATACAAAATGAGAGTGAGCCGTGGCTACTCAGCTGAATATGAGGCGGAGGGACCAGGAGCAGAGGGGTCCTGGTACTGCAAAAGGTTGAGACTACTAGTTCTAGCCTGACTGCTCAGAAAAGCAATGTTTGCCCTGTATTGGCTAATTATGTTTGCTTCAGCATATTCATATTGCTGTTCATTTTTGGTGTCTTTTTATTTTAAATATCTACTCAAATGGCTGAGGTTTGCAAATTAGTGGCGAGACTGAGCTAACATCCCTGCATCCTTCTCTGCTAAAAACGTCTCAATGGATAAGGAATGTTGCTTTGATAATTGTTTAAATGGTGCTTAAGGGGCCCCCTGGGTGAATTACATTGGCTCCGTGATTTGCCTTGTCATCAAACACTCAATCAATTCACAGAGTCAGAAACATGAAAGAAGAGGCCAAAAAAACCATAAGAGGATTGCGGTAATTGAGTCATTATGAATACAAGAAAATGAATCTGTCACATTCAGAATCACAGCTACCGCTTTAAAATATACAGAGTTCAATGTCTGTCTGATAGCTTTTTCTTGTTTTTTGAAGGAATCTCTCTGGGTTTTTTTCCTGAAAGAGAGAAGCCAAAGAAGGAAAAACTTGGAACAAAACTAGAATCAGATCCAAACTGGACAATTAAGGTTTGAAAAAGTTTGGTAAAAACTTTTACCTCCCAATCTCCCCTTCCCACTTTTGGAGCCTACTTGGACGCTTGGATAGAAAATAGGAGCCCTTTATCTGAACCACCTGCATGATTTGGCTGTATTAGAACCTGGATCCTAAACTGCCCTTGGTTTTGGTTTTGCAAAACCTCAACCTAATGGAGGAAGTTGTGCAAAAATCTAAATCCAGTCTGTGAGCCCACCTTTACCTATGGCTTAGTCCTTTCTGGGAAACATAATAAAAGTGTAAAATACCCTGAGAAAAACTGTTCTCATGAGATTCCTAGCCAAATTTTGAAGATGCAAGAGGAATAGCTAGCTCTGAGTATCCAAACTTTGGGGCGCTTATCTGAACTGAACCTCTCCATTTTTCACCCATTCTTAGAACCGGGTAATTTTTTGGAAGGGAGGCAGGCTTGATCCTGTAAACCTTTACTCACACCAGCATTGCATACACATGGTAGACGCAATGGAGTTCATGGGGCTATTGTTGTGAGTCTGGTTTACTCGCACAAGTAATCCAAAGGGCTTGCATAAGCATGCCTCATCAGGACAGGAAGGAATTCAGAGTACCATGGCCATTGGCAGAAACATTTTAGAGGCAAATGATTCAAAAAAGAAGGCTTATTAAAGATCGTTACCACAGCTCTCTGAATGAAGTTTGCTGGGATTGTGATTGAACTCTCCATACACTGAGAAATCTGTTTTAGGAATGGTGGTTTTTTTTGCAGGCACAAGTATGACACCATAACGCACATGTAACCCTTCCACCGGGGTATCCACAGAACTGTGAACACAAACCGTGGTGTGTGCGAGGCCTTGCAGGAAAACTCCATGGTGTTGGGACATAGTGATGCTTTCAGAGGTTTGGGGCTGCTGCTACACTTAATCTCTGTGGTTAACCTACTCTGTGGTTCTTCTGTGGATCTTGAGAGGAGCAGTTCAGTTGGACTCTGATCTTGTGTTACTTCTGCACTTGCCTTATTTTATTCACATGACTAAAATCGAGGCAAGTGCAAAGAGTGAGCAAGTTCGGGGGCCTCAGAGTACTTGCTTCCTCCAAGCCTGCTGGGCCAGAGCTTTTTCTGAGCACCCTATGCAGCCATTTTCCCCTCTGCACCTTCTGCCTCCGGGTCGAATGTGTGGGTGGTAGGGTGACCAGACAGCAAATGTGAAAAATTGGGACAGGGGGCGGGGGGTAATAAGAGCCTATATAAGAAAAAGACCCAAAAATCGGGACTGTCCCTATAAAATCAGGACATCTGGTCACCCTAATGGGTGGGTGGAGGGAATATGATGGGGTTGTGGCTGTGCTTACGTTTGTGTGATTAAGCACAATAAGAAACTTGCCTTTGATCTGATACTGTCAGGACTCTGATATACAGGAGTAATAATATTCTCCCGGAGTGAGATGGGAGCTGATGGAATCTTATCAGAGCTCCACCGCTTGTATATTAAAGTTTGAATGGTCAGCCTTCACCGTAATGATGCTGGAAATGACCCTTGCTTTTCCAAAATCATCGTCTTTAGGCCATGGCCCTTTCTGGCTGTGTAGCAAACACTGTAATTTGACTCTCACACACATGCACATTTGCATGAGAATCAAATTACAGTTAGCAGCTAAAAGCTTTGTTCAGCAAGATGCTTAAACACATGCTCCACTTTAATCTCAATGGGACAACTCCTGGGTTGAAAGTTAGGGACATACTCAGTCACCTTGCTGAATCAAAAAAGCCTGCCGAAACGCGTCACAACCTGGAAATACTCCTGGAGGGCCAGTTACTCTGAAATAACCACAATTTGAAACAATGTCCCCCCGAGAGATTTCTGTTTACCATTTATATTCCTCCTCCTCCATCATAATTCATTACCTTCTATACTCGTTCATAAGCCGAATGTTTTTTGGTAAAAAAGTGACGCATCAAAGAGTAGGGGTCGGCTTATAAATGGGTCTACACCAAAATTGGATGATTTTAAACTCTATGGAATCACTGAATTGAATATCTAATACATTGTCATTTTGTTTACCTGGAGCGTTCACAGGCACGGAGCCTTTCAGCTCCCAGTGTCCGTGGTTTGCCGTTCCCAGCCAATGGGAGCTGCGGGAAGTGGCACGCCACTTCCTGGAGCTCCCATTGGCTGGGAACAGCAAACCGCGGACACTGGGAGTTGAGGGGCTCTGTGCCTGCGAACGCTCCAGGTAAACAAAATGTCCAGGCCTGCTAGTGGCTTACCCTAATGGGCCAGGAGCCAAAGTTTGCCAGCCCCTGAAATATAGGGTTGGCTTATGAAAGGATCATACAGTTTTTGCTATTTTTACCTAACCATCTTGTGGGGGGGGGTCAGCTTATTAATGAACGGGTTAATGAATGAGTATATACGGTAATTAATAATTTGTAGTTTGGTAGCACCTCGGGGTCCCAACCAAGGTCGGAGCCTCCTTGTGTTAGACTCTGTACAAACGTGGAGACTGTTCCTGTTCTGAAGAGCTTGACTGTAAGCTCTTTGGGGCAGGGCGCCGTCTTTTGCTTCTTTGTTCCGTGCCTAGCACGGTGGGGTCCTGGTCCAGGGCTCAGCCCTGCCAGGTGCTACCACACTACTAACAATAAATAGACAAGAGAAAGGACGGGAGAAAGGAAGTATCAAGCAAGTCACAATCTAGTATCAAGCCTCACAGCACCTGCTGGTCAAGAATTGTCATCCTCATTTTACCTACGCGGAACTGAGGCAGAGAGAGTTAAGGGCGCAGTGCGTGTCTGTGGCGGCACCAGTCCGAACCCAGTGCCTTTCAGCACAGAGCCATTCTTTTTGCAGTTCTTTGGGATGGTTAACATGACTATGTAGCTTTATTAAAATGCATCTGGTTCCTACAGGCAAATAAATAAAACTATGTGCCCTGTGTTCAGGGAGTGTTAGGTAGTGGTTAGAGCAGCGTGGCTGGGACTTGGGGGGGTAGATCCAGGGGAATCCAAGACTGCCACTGATCTCAGTCTGCGACCTCTGACAACTTGCTTTGCCTTTCTGTGCCATGATGCACCCATGTATAAAATAGGAATAATACTGAACCAACTCGCCACAGGCGTAGTGAGACTTAAGTTGTGACTCACCTGCACAGGTGTACCAAGGGAGGGGGGAAAGAAGATGCAAGAATCATCCCCTTTTCTTCCATTCTTGCACCAGGAGTTAGTTACAAGCCGAGTCCTTGACCTACCTAAGCACAAGGACTGCTTGAGGCTAGCATGGACAGCTGTTCTAGCCTCCTAAAAGGCCTGTTTCTAGCCCTCCTTCCGCACCAGGGAGCAGAGCTGCCCTGTGCAGGGGGTGTGTGCTCAGCACCTTTTCAAAGCACTGCCAACGGCACTGCACCTGTTTCAGACACAAGGCCTCCCGAAGCTACTGCGCTGGGTGCGTCTCTCAGCACCATGGGCAGCAGCTGAAAGCCACAGGCGTAGCAGCCTTTGCACTCCTGGGATGTAAGTGCCTGGACCAAATCCCACTGACATCACGGCACAGATTCCTACTGACTCCAGCGGGGCTTGGGGCAGGCGCGAATACTGTGAAGCCTTATTTTAAAACAGGACGAAGTTTCCTTTGGCGGAGGGAGGAATCTGGTTCCCTTTGATCATAGTCCAATGGTAAACACAGCAATGTTTGTTTATGACTTGGGTTTTTTTTAAGTGCATACCTTAGCTTACACAATGCAAGGCAGGGCCCTTTGCAGAGCCCAGAGGACTGCTGTGGTCTGGTTGGGGTTGGCTCTCCTTGTTTAATCTGGAGGTGGGCCAAAACCATGAATATTCATGACACTGTTTGACAAGATTTTTATTGAAAACAAAAAAATGGATCCGAAGTCTTTCATTTGTCATTCTGAACTCGGCCAGCGAAAGCCCCATTGAACAGACGCATATAGCAGGAATGGTTTTTTGGTTTTTTTTTCCTCCTGATTTCACCACAGTTTACTATGGCTAAGGAAGTAGATACATGATAGCAAAACTTTTACTGGTTTGTTTGTTTTTTTGTAGCCACAAATCGAACAGCATGGCAGGCTTAAACTGTGCATTGAGCTGAAATAAAAATCCGTCTTGTATTCTCTCAAGTGTGGGAGGAGGCAGGATTAGGGCTGGCTCCAGCTTTTTTGCTGCCCCAAGCGGCAAAAAAAAAGGGGGGAGGAGAGAAGAAAAACCCAATTGAGCTGCCGCCGAAGAGGAAGCCAGGGAGTGAAGGATCCATCAACGAATCGCCACAGAAAACTCAAGTGGGCCGATTGAGTGCTGCCGAAGTGCCGCCGCCGCTGCTGCCCTGGACGTGCTGCCCCAGCAACAGACGAACTGCCGCCCCTTTCTATTGGCCGCCCCAGGCACCTGCTTCCTTCGCTGGGGCCTGGAGCTGGCCCTGGGCAGGATATGCTGAACCATGAGGGAGCAGCAAGCATACTTTACTTTCTGCAGGGCTGGATTGTGCAGTTTGCACCAAGTCCTCTAGGGTGTGCTGCAGAGCTGCACTGTCTTGCAGTGAGCGTGGGGAGGTACTGTCTCATGAGACAGAATTGATCCTGGGCTGCCCAGTGCACACAGGTGTGGAGGTGAGTTCTGCACGGTCCACTCTGCATTAGGACGTGCTGGTGTCTCTGGCCCTGCTTCACGGAGTGGAAGCAGGGCTATGCTGCTGCTGCCCTATCTCTCTCTTTTGGGTCCCCAATTGTAGGGCTTGCTGTTGTGTCATTGGCCTTTAAGGGAATGGTGCATGTGGGAAGAATCTCCTTGACCCTTCCCGTATGCATGTTCAGGGGCTGAGTACGATCTGGCCTCAGATGTGTGTGTGTGTGTGGGGGGGAAGTAGTGGGAAAGAGATCAGAGTAGCAGTAAGGGAAGGTATCTTTCTCCTGCTGCCTCCGGAATGGTAAATGGAATGTGCTTGGCTTTTGGATGACACACGCAACTGATTTTACTTATGCTCGCTCATATTTTCTACTCAAAGGAAAGATCTCCTGGGAGCTCTCTGCTTCATCCTGCAAAGCAGACTAAGCAGCGTCTTTTTCCTTCCGTATGCAGGTTCTTAGATCATAAGCTCCTTGGGGGCAGGAAATGTGTCTGTGTGCAGGCTTGTACAGTACCTGCCAGGGTGGGGGCTTGATCCTGACGGGGGCCTCTGGGCACTATTACAATATTTCTAATAAATAGCAATGATGCCGATCCACGGTTACACCGCTCAATGCATTTGCACAAGACCAATGGTATTTTTCCTCATCGGACAATACATTTATCATCAGAGGTGTATTGAAATGCCTGTTAGAATACAAAAATTTTCATACAGGAACGATTTTCACATGGCATGTTCACTGTAGAAGCCCTGAGATTCCCAGATGTGGGCTTTTCCAGTCCAGCTTCGCTCTCTCTATACAGATAAAATGTTAAAGCTATAGGGAGGAAAAAAGGCTTTTCATTAAACATAACCACCTTGGTGGTCTGTAAAAGTACATTCCAAAAGGCCTCTATCTTACTCCTGTTGAACTCAATGGTATTTTGCTATTGACTTCAGTGAAAGCAGAATCATGTGCCAACTCAGGGGACCTGATTCTGTGATCTGTTCTCACCTCGAGTAGGATTCAGAGGGGCAAGTATGAGAGCATCATTGACTTCCACATGACTATTCATGCAAGTAAGTGCTACTCGATGTTAAGGTTGCGGAAGCTGGTACAGATGTGAATTAATCTGAAGTCTGATCCTACTCCAATTTAAAATAATAGCAAAACTGCCAGTAAATACATTATCCCAGAACATACATGGCCTAACCGGTCATCAAGAGTTCTAGCACAGAGATCAAATCAGATTTTGTCTCCCTCTAATGACTGGGCTGCATAAAGGGGTTTGAGTTCACTACTGCCCTCGAGCGAATAGGCTGGGTCTTATAGCTCAGTGGCTTTCAACCTTTTTTCAAAAAATGTCAAATGAAGATGCGGACCCCTTTGAAAATCTTATACCTGATCTGTGGACCCCCAGGCTCCATGGACCACAGGTTGAAAACCACAGTTCAATAGTAATGTCAACCTTTCTCAAACCACTTAAACATAGTCTGCAGACACCCCTGTTGAAACCACTGTTTTAGCTCATGCGGCAGAGGCTCCTGCTTTTAGATACAGAGGTCCTGTTACATGGTCTTTTACCCACCTGGTAGGGACGAAAAGTAATGAGAATGTCCTTAATAACCCCAGATCTTTAATAAGCTCAACTGATTTCAAGATTCCTTTCAGATGTTTTAAAATCCTTGCACTGACTGAAGGAGGATGGCTTTAGCTAATCCCCTCCCCACCCCCCACCCCCACACACAAACTGGGTTTGGGAATAATAGAGTGAATGCATCAGCTACAGTGCAAGGAAAGGGAACATGAAAGTGCCAGGTGTCCTAGATAATTCAGAAGTGCATCTTGTTTCCATCTATTTTAGGAAAAGTGTCATTTAGTGTGACTGAAGTTTTAAAGATGGAAGCAAAACAGCTAAAGCTTATGTGGAAACAAACAGAGATCGGGGGAACACTGTGGGTGCCTGGAGATTTGGGGGATAGGAGCAGAGAGATGGCTTTTGATTGCTACCTACCAAAACCAAGGGGGTCAGCATGGTAGAGACGTGGGAAACTATTGCTATGACAACAAAGTGTTTGCTCTTAAAGAGAAAATTATGTAGAGCGCCTGCAAAGAGGTTTCAAAGGGAAATGTGTCTAAAATATATGGGTCACGTTTTTTGAAAGATTTGTTTGCTTTTGATTCTTTATAATGTTTCCCGTGGAGATCAGCAAATGTAGATGCCACATTTTTGGCAAAGGGGAACTTAAGCTAAACTTGAAACAGTTGCAAAAGTTTATAGAAAGCCATATAGATAAATATAACATATGGTCTATAGTAGTTTCAGCCCTAAGATTTTTAACTTCCGTCTTTAATAGTCAGTTTTTCTTCTCTTCCGTTGGCTTCATTTTAAAAGAGAGATTTTGATTATACTCTTGCAGAAAGTAAAAATAGGACATGGTAATTAAAAGAAATAACTTTCTTTACTGGTTGGGATAAAAGTGCAAAGGTCTGTATTGCTCATTTAGCCTTTCCACAGCAGGTTGCAAGTTTTGAATCCATCAGAGGATGGTAATTCCCGAAAGTCATTATTAGAACTGGTTGACAATTGCCAAGAATGTTCTGGGAGTACTGACTTAGATGTTAATGAATCCTCTCCGTGAAAAGTGCAGCCTCCATGCATACTGCCAAATGTCCATGCAGTCAAGTTGCGCTGAGATGTATTTGAAGGTCAGGGCTGGTTTAAGGCAATCTGGGTCTTTAGATACACCGTAACACTAGGCTCCTCCTAGCTTTAGCCCTGACTTCAGGTCTAAACAAGTGACCTCATTTTCATGGGTGCTGAGCACCCCCCACACATCCTCTTTGAGTCCAGTTCGTATATTTAATAATTTAAAAAAGATAGCTGCAGCCCTTTCCTCTTGCAGACAAACCTCCCCTTGATGTCAGTGGGAGCTTTACCTGTGTCAGGGCTACAGAACTAGTCTTAATGAAAGTATGGCTGAAGACTGGCCAACTGTTCTTTCCCCTCTTAACTTGGTTCAGTCTAAATGAATCGTTTGCTTTTTCAGATGATGCCAGTATGTCAAGTGAATGTGAAACACTGGTCATGGATGTTATAAAGTGCACAACGCATCGGAGATGATTCTCTCAACGTTTTGTAATGAAAGGGAGGATGGTCCAGTGTTTAGGGCACTAGTCTATCACACAGGAAACCTGGGTTCAATCCCCTGCTCCACCACAGACCTAGGCAAGTCTGTTGGTCTCTCTCAGCTTCAGTTCCTCATCTGTAAAATGGGGATAACAGCACTGTGCTACCTCATGGGGCATTACAATAATAAGTACGTTTAAGATTTGTGAGGTGCTTATTAACCGGGGTCAGAGAAGGATCTAAGAGAGTAAATCATCTAAAACATACACCTGTGAATGCCCAGAGAATGAGGCAGATGCTTCTTACCCTGACTTCTCTGGAGAAAAAAAGAGGGTTTTCCTGTTGCCTTTGTGGGAGTAGGATCTGGCCCTTCACGTAAGCCCGTGCTAGAGTCCACAGCTTGACTCTCCACCTCTTGGTCCTTAGGTTGACTGTGGCTGCAGAGCATTACTCGTCACCTGGGGATCAGGGTGAGCTTTCGATAGAACAATAGTAACTCCTGCTGGGTGATCAGAGCAGCACTAATATATCCATGTATTTGCCTCCCCTTTTGTCTTTAAATGTACGGTACATATTGGTAACAATATGTTTAAGGGCTGGAATGAGAGGCAACAGCAACGAATGGTATCTTTTCAGGTTGTAGTTAAGGGAGAATTGCCAATGTTGTTTTGGCTTCATGTTTTCTATCAGGCTGCCAAGACGGAGAAAGGGAAAAAAGCTTTGGCAATTTGCCAGTTCATTTACTAACTTACAGACAGTAGACAAATATGTCCATGAAGATGGGTGTTTGCAAACATTTATTCATATGTGGTACCAGTGATACATCTCCAGACATCTGCCATTCTTTTGTGGGAGATTGTTTGTTACTTACTTTTCCTAATAAAGCAACTGCATCTCCTTCTTTTGTCCACTGATGATGCCTTGTTGTGTCAAACATATTGGACAAAATGCAAAGAAGGTGTCGATAGTAAATGATTCCTAATCAGACTAACCCAGGTGCGCATCTGAGTGTTGCTCTGTGGAATTTGGGGCACCTTTTTTTGTTTTGTTTATCTGGGAGGTGTCCATATGTTTTCAACAAGGGCATCAGATGTTTGAGGGGACTCATGAAGAGACTGAGAGCTCACATACAATGTATAATCCCTACCAAGACAAGTCCTTTTCTGGATATCTTTCCCAGCTGGGGAACATATATTCTTTAAATACTTCCTCTCAGATGACTTTAGGCTGCAGCTCAGAGATTCCAGAGGTGGGCCCAGGTGGCAAACTTCACAGGTGTGGAGTATTAGATGGAATCC
This sequence comes from Trachemys scripta elegans, assembly GCF_013100865.1. NCBI lineage: Eukaryota > Metazoa > Chordata > Testudines > Emydidae > Trachemys > Trachemys scripta. The sequence continues at coordinate 10,597,211 of NC_048312.1, forward strand.
AAACCATGGCTAGTGTTTAGCGTCAATGGTCCTAAAACCTTACGGGTTCAGTACCCCCAAATGGAAGAAATATAATGAGATTGACTGAACGTGAGAGACTTTCACCACCTGAAAGATGGAAACCTCAGGGCAGCAGCTTCTTTTCACTAGACGGTTGCCATCTTGGGTTGCATTCAGAAAAGTATAATTATTTATGATTTGTATTATCATTGTGCCTAGCAGCCGCAGAAGATGTCCTTTCTGATTTGGGATTTGTCTTGGAATTAAAACTTTCAGGTGGGCTCATATTTGGAGGTCCTTTGGAGGCTAGGGTTTATTTCTACTAATTGTAGACCACGAACATACTCTACTACTGCCTTGGCTAATCTGTTTTCCATAGACATTGGCATTTTGACTGGCAGTGGTACTTTCCCCATGGCAGTTAATAGAAGACTTCAGAAAATGCAATCCACATGATAACAAAGTGATATTAAGGAGCCAGGTGGTGTGACTGATTGCTATTAGTGTAATTAGTAATAAATATTTATAATATGGTAGTGACAAAAGGCCAAAGTTGGCACTGAGACTCCAATGGGCTTTGCAGTTGTACAGACATAGCTAAGAGACCGTCCTTTTCCAGCAAGGTTTACAGTCTAGCCTCTAAAAAGAACAGGAGTACTTGTGGCACCTTAGAGACTAACAAATTTATTAGAGCATAAGCTTTCGTGGACTACAGCCCACTTCTTCGGAAGCTTATGCTCTAATAAATTGGTTAGTCTCTAAGGTGCCACAAATACTCCTGTTCTTTTTGCGGATACAGACTAACACGGGCTGCTACTCTGAAGTCTAGTCTCTGACTTTTTCGAAAATGCAGGTTCAAGTCATAGGTAAAAATATGTCTTGATGGATTGTAATCCTGGTCTTTTGAGTGCATCACGATGCAAACCTGACTGAGAATCTCTTTCAGAATGACTTGGGACAAGAATAGCAAGTGTGTTGTACAAGTGGGTGTAGCAGGTGTGAAGAAGTTTGCATAGATCTTGCCTATCGCATGCCTGGCTCTAAGTCTGTAAGTGTTTCTGTTTATTCTTTGGTTTCATGAGCACTATTTTCTCTTATAAATATGAACACACACACAGACACAGACACAGACACAGACACACACACACACACACACACACACACACCAGTGTAGTTTCTGATCTAGAGCTGATGGGCTAAGTGAAAGGCTTGTTAACCATCCAATTTGAGTATTTTGAATTAAACATCAAGATCCCAAATTATTAGATCTTGGCAATGCCCCCATTTCCCTTGTGAAACGATCCCATTAATGTTAATATGGTAAGACTTCTCCGTGTAGGAAAGTATTTACGGAGTCTTCAAAGACCACAAAATGAGCCATAATAAAAGAGTTCTTGCCAAGTTTGGCCATGCAAATTAGGGACATATGGTTTGTGGGGCTGTTGCTGACAAAAATCCTGCAAAGCCTCGTTTATCGGTCTACCTCCTGCCATCCATCACACTTCCAGATAGTGGCAGGAGATGTCAGCAGAAGCTTTTATTGCACCTTAAAGTCAGCTTAGTATATGCTCAGCATTCAGGTGAAAGAGTGCAGCAGAATCCAAGTAGAATGTCTTATTGGAGGTGAGCCTTGTTCGTAACTATCTATCTGTCTCCTTTCTAGACTGTTCAGCCCCATAGTATCTGAGCATCTAATATGATTGTGATTTTCACATTATGCCTATTTCTCTGGAAGTCCGTGGGACAGATTATTTTCTCCTTTATCCTGGTGTAAATGTGGAGTAACGCCATTGAAATCTCTGGCCCATGTATCCAAGTAAAACGAATATTGTTGTGAATTTCAAATGTCTTGAAAATTTCTCCATTCAATTGCTTTGACTTCATTATATAGCTCAGTGGTTTGAGCATTGGCCTTCTAAACCCAGGGTTGTGAGTTCAGTCCTTGAGGGGGGCCACTTAGGGATCGGGGGCAAAAATCTGTCTGGGGATTGGTCCTGCTTTGAGCAGGGGGTTGGACTAAATGACCTCCTGAGGTCCCTTCCAACCCTGATATTCTATGATTATTCTTCTTTCCTTTTATTTAGAAACTCAGGTTGTAGAAGTAACACACATTTTAAACCATTTAATGGTTTCTTCAAACTGCAAAGTGGCTGGCTAGGATTGCAAAGGTATTTTTGTAATTGTTTATAAAAAAGCTGTGGGGTGTTTTTGTTTTATACTTCATTGAAAAGGCAGAGGCATCCGGGAATGTGAAAGGTGGAGAGAGATGTAAACAGAAGCATCCTTCACTGTCAGAGGAACTTTTCGACACAAGTATGTTCAATCAGTGCTGGCTCCTTCTCATTAAGCGATGTCACTTAATTACAGCTCCAGGTGAAACAAAATGATTTGCCATCATCATATCAATTTAATCGACGTGATATAAATATAAGCTTTTCGCTCTTTGCATAATGAGTAAACATGACCTCCTTTTTTTAATGTATTTTTATTGGCATTTTTAATAGGCTTCTCACGCACAAGCTCTCCATGCAAAGGATTTCCATAATAACAAAAGGCAAATGATCATGTCTTCCCACACTAGTCACTTGATATAATGATGCATGCCACTTCCTGCTTCTCCCACAAGGGCGTATGCACCCTTATGCATGCAAACCGCAGAAAGGGGCCGAGCAGGTGGAAACTGAGGGTTGGCAGCTCTGTCAACCCCTTCCAGGAACAGGACTGGAGAGGAAAGGAAAGACTAGCATAGGAAATGCCGTACTTGATTGGACCAATGGCTGCTGAGCACTGGAAAGAGACTTTGTTGGGTTATGAAGCGCCTGCCCCTAGTCCAAATCACCAAGGCATCAGGTGAATAGAAGCAGAGACAACGCTCTTCCTGCTGATAGACTATGTGGCAGGGAGACTAGCACCCTGTGTGGTTAAGCGTAGAACATTAGCTAAGGAACTCTGCCATTGGTGGCTAGATCTCCTGTGGGCACTCCCTATGCTGCTCGCTGATGGGGGAGAAGCGGCAAAGGAGAGTTAAAGGATGCATTGATTTCTGCTTGAGAACAGGCCAGTGTTTAAGGTGGTGTGATCTACAGAGCAGCATCCCCTACCACCCAACCCTGCAGTGGCTGTTTGGAGGCACTTTGCCGACTCCACAAGCGGTTGGCTTTGAGGTCAGGACCGATTTCATCCCCCTCCTTCATGTCCCTTCATGTTGCATGGTCCAGGAAGACTTTCATGTTTAAAGGGGTTTGAAATTTGAATTGTACCTCTCTTTGGTTATGCTCTCGTCCTCTCGCTCAGCTCACACAGTGAAACCAGACTGGTCAGTGCCACTCTGCTGGTTGCGGGTTTGACTCCCCTCCAGCGCTGCAGGGAGACTGTTGGTTTGTTTAAAGCGCCTTCCCCCTTCTAAGCTCCTCCTCCCCAAAACCTGTCTCTGCTGAATTTGCATTTACATTGGGAAAAGAGTTCTGCTCATGGGAAGCTGAGGAAAGCCTTTTGCTTGTAAAAACCTAAGTGTCCGTTCCAAACCCTAGTATCTGATCTGTTTGGGCCAGGTTTTGAAATCAATGCAAGTTAGATGCAGTAAGCTCCTTCCTGCATCTTTCGGTGCCTACATATCTTTCAAAAAGTGGCCCAAACTGACTAGGGATTGTGGTGTCTGCATTATTATTATTATTATTTTAGTGCCCAATAGAAAACACCTGATTTTAAAAGGGCCTGATTTTCAAGAAGCACTGAGCATCTACCCTCTGAAAACCAGCCTCAATTCGGACACCCCAAATCACTAGTCATTGCTGAAAACCTTGGCCTTTCACTAAATAACTAGGAAATTGTTGCCAAATCCATCTTACCAGCTCAGAAATGAAACCTACTTGCCCATCTTTACTATGATGATGATAAGGAGAAAATTAACTGTCTCTTTTACCCACCATCACAAGAAGGGGCTTTCCCTCCGGTGAGTGAGCAAGTAGAATTTTGCACCTTGCCTTAAACAGCTAGGGCAAGGCCTAATATTCCCGTCACTCAGAAGTTGTTTGAAAAGGCCCCATTTTCCTTCAAGTCGGAAAAATGGTGTGAAGCTGTATTCCAAAAGTCAGTGAATACCGATGAAGAGAAATTCGCAGAGAAGAAGATAGTTGTGCCAACAGACCTGCAAGTTTACTCCAGCTCTCATAATTAGAGGGTGGGGGAAGAAGTTGAGCTGAATTTCACCAACGGTCAGCTCATAACAATCAGCCAGCTTGTTATAATATAAGCCAATATAAACCTGTAATCTAAATAAGAATCCTATCCTCCTGGGTATTATCATTAGGAATATGACAATATTGCATTTCTGAAGGATTCTGCAACTTTGCTGGTTGTCACTAAGAATGCTGGGCTAATTCCTGAATCCTTAATTAGTTTTAACTTGGTCATCAATGATGTCTTTTGTGAAAACTGAATAAAAACTTCCGGGTTTGACCCTTGAATTTGACAGAGGCAGATTGGAAAAAACTTGCCTGACAGCTCATGTGCACAGATTCTTGCTTTGCTTGTAAGTGACGTGGAAAACAAAGAATAAAATTGAGATTGGGCCAGAAACCATCAATACACAGAATACAAAAGGCAAGTAAGTAAGTATGAATATTCTGTTGGAAGCTTTGAACCAAATTAACAAATTACTGTGTCTGCTGGATTGCAATCATGGTATTTCACAGTCCTAGGAAACTATTCTGTTTTATATCAAAGCGCAATAATGCAATATTTAAGTACCTGTTTTATTGCAGTAGCAGTCATTTAAAAATTCCCTACAGATCCTAGGATTCTCTATGATCTTCTGTAAAAGCAGCAGATGTGCCTTGACCTAAGAGATGAGTGGAGAAAGTTTAATCGAAGATTATTAATGGGAGGACCACAGATAACTATGTTACAATCTTCAGGTGGCCACTGAAACCAAATCACTTTGTGGCACTCATAGTCAAGTAAAGTTGGACTGGATAGGTAACTGGGCAGGCGTTGTACAGTAGACGATGCAGGGTTTGTTGTTGGTAACACAAGAAGTGGCTCTTCCTCTGAGTCAATACTAAACAAATTCCTCGTTCCGGTGTTTGATGGATGCTGTTTTTCAGGTGAAACATACAATCAAGGTCCTGAGCAGCTGTGGTCATTCTACTGTGACACTTCTCATACGAGATGCGGTGTGTTATCACCAGAGTGTCCTAGATAAACTCCAACTCAGGTCATTATTCGCGGTCTTAAATTCCTTTCTGCAGTTTCAGTTGGATGTGGGCTTCTCTTGCATTATTGCTATACAGTCTTACACAGCTGCTCAACTTCAGTGATGAGTACAAATTTTCCCTATATAGTATTACAGCCTTTGCCTAAATCTCAGGGACGTTTTGAGGTTTAATTAATTAATGTTCATAAAAGTGCTTGGAGGTGTTTGGATGAAAGTTGCTATTGAAATACTAAGCTTATAGGTTTTTAGCTCAGTTTCTTCTTTGTGCCTGTATTTCTGCCATTCTCTGCACAGAGCAGTCTGATTTACTGTGGTTTCCGTGTACTTGCGCATGTCAGAAAATGGTTAATTTTCCAAAGCTTAAAACCAAACCTCCCTGCATGGCCAGAAGGAAGAAAAGATTAACAAGATGCTGAAGGGGCCAACTGTGAGAGTCTGTTCCATTGTCGGGTTATGATGGAGACTGATTACCAAGATCAGTGACATCTTTGCAGGGATGATGTAGCAGACATATATTTGTGGCCAGAAGTGAGTGTCTCTGTTAGGTCCTTATTGACTGTGTCTGGAATGGGTCACTATATCTTTCCATCATGATTCCAGAAACAATATTTGGTTCTTTCTGCACATATTGACTTATAGACCCCATTTGGTTTTGGTTTTGTGTTTTTAGAAGGATCCTCATGCAGTTGTCCACCTATTTTTGCATAAGAGATTACTGTGACATTTAGATATTTATATGTGGAATTTGGTTATAGGATATTTGCATGCAGAGGTGGCCAGTTAGATGCGTTGTTAGCTATTTACATCTGGAGTTCTACACAGTTCACACATGGAATTGTAGTGATTGCTTGTGCAAGTAACGTGCAGTTTTGCACAAGCAGTTTGGAAAACTCCGGCCCACAATGCAATCAGAGGTCGATGTCCTGAATCTGGTGACATCGATGCATGGGGTTCCCATGGGGCAGACTTGATTAATATGGCTCCCTCCTCTTCTGTATAACCAATAATGGGCTTCTATTCTGAGCCCAGAAGTGGTCCTCCTGCTGTAATTTCCTCTTCCCCCTCCAGGCCCTATAGTCCATGGAAATGAAGCTGTCTCGCAAGAGGGGAGTGAGTGAAAGAGGTATGTAACTTCAAATCAAAATTGTTGGGCAGCTGGAACAAGGAGGGGGAGTTTGTGGCCGAAGGCATAATGGCAATTGTTTGGGTTTTTTTGTGCTGGTGTGGAAGCAGATAAGGCAGGATTCCACAGTCGACCCACAGCAGCACTGTGATCAGCTTACAAGGGGCGCGGAAAACAAATCGCATAGGCCCCAGCGATAATGTGGTCGAGATGTGTAGGAAAACACAGTAACCTGGTCTCACCATAGCAAAATTACACATAGAAGCATCCTTCAAACAACATATTCACAGCAAAACTGCACGTGGGTCCCTTTGCCCTGAGGGCTCCCTTCCTGTGTCTTCAGGGTTACTGCATTGTTACTCCTCGCTTCCCTCCCCATTATCTAACTTTCTGGGGTCCCTACAGCCCCCTATTCTGCTATGGCCCCCAGGGTACAAAGGGTCTTCCAAGTGTATCAGGAAAAGGGATAGAGTGGGCAGGGTCAAGCAGCTATCCGAGCATCTCACAATCCTAAAAAAAGAACAGGAGTACTTGTGGCACCTTAGAGACTAACAAATTTATTTGAGCATAAGCTTTTGTGGGCTACAGCCCACTTCTTCGGTATCCTCACCAACCCCACGAGGTAGGGCAGGGTTGTTGATTTGCCCAAGGTCCCACAGGAAATCTCTGGCAGAACAGAGATTTGAACCCAGTTCTCCCAAGACCTAGATTATTGCTGTAACCACTGCACCATCCTTCATCTCTAAACCTGTCTTCAAAACCCCCTTTGGAAGCAACACATAGGCCCAATATTCAAATGTGATTCTCGGAGGACAGGTAAGATATTTCTCTTTAAACATGTGATATTTCCCCCCTTTTGACAAAGTCCCTTTAACTTTCAAGCAAGCTTAATCCTGGACTTGTTTAAAGCACAGTCAGTCAGTTGCTCTATATTATGCCTGGTGGCTTAGCAATGTGCAGAACAGATTAAGCCAAACACATAAAAAAGCTCATTTCATTTAGGATCTGCAGCAAAATTTGAAAAGGATCCAGGGGGAGAAAGACCAGCTCAGCCTTTTCCTTCCCCGGCCCCTCCTCCTAGACTTGCTTGCAACAACCTGGAACTTTTCCGTGCAGAAGCAATTCAAAAGAAAGAAGGTGAGGCATAGTCGTTGGAATCAGCCAGCTGAAATACTCCAGCTGACTGGCTGCCCGATAAGAGCATTGCGTGTGACCCAGTCCAGTGTTCCTGTTCCTTTTGAAGAGGAATTTGTATAAATTTAGGTGGCTACCTAAATAATCCTAGATTAGTTTCACTTCCATGCTCCTGTGAGGACATTTGCCATCAAGGAGTCCTTCATGGGTTTTTTTTTTCCTTCCTTATGTTTGGTTAAGATCTTACTCCACTAGAAGCCTCATTAATTTTAATAGAACTATTTGTGGAGTAAGATACTTTTCAATGTGACTAAGGGTATCAGAGTCTGGCCTTCAGGGTAAATCCTTATGAGACACAGCTAATCAGGGACAGACAAGTAATAGAACTCGAGAGTCTGCTTTGATCCCTGCTCTAACCACTAGATCAATGGCTTGATCTTCAGCTGGTATAAATCAGTGTAGCTCTGTTAACGTCAATGGAGCTATACCAATTTATACCAGCTGAGGATCTGACCCCATGTCTGTATTGATTTTCATCTTTAGAAGGATAATTGTCTACAGATGAGGAAAACTTAGATCACTGACAAGAGAGACAGAGTCTCAGAAGTCTTCTGGAAATGTGCGTGCTTCCTAAGTGTAATATCAGTTTCATACTGCAATACGCTATCTGAATTACAAACGGTTGCCCCTAAATTGCTAAACATTTAGATATAATAAGGAAAGGAGGGAAACTTTTTCCAGTGGAGGCTTAGTATGTTGAAATGAAATAGAAAAACGCTGATTCTTAAATTCACACCCATTTTCTTAAGTGAGATGAGTGTGGAATCAGGTAATATTTTGGTGTTTGTCATGGTAATTAGAATGCCCAACAAGCGTGTTCATTGAAGTAGAGAAAATTCTGACATCCTGGGAGGAGATATTACAATACAGCCCATTTGTGACACTCAGTTCATCCCTTAAAATTATTTTGAATTCCTGAATTACAGCGGTCTGTCCTTGGAGCGCTGCTTTGTTGAAATCTGCACAGGGGTAAGCTGTATAAATTGGTGAAAACAGTAAATCTTTGCAGTGCTCCTCTTTTGTCTGAGCTCACTTTTTAAAACGATGGGCGCAATTCAGATAGGCCTCTTTGGTTTCACTTGGGCTTTTGAACACTTCAGATCGTTGACTATTTAAGATGTGACTGCTTTTTCTTAGGGTAGGGAGAAAAGTCATCCAGCAGCTACGGGTCAAACTCACTGCTGGTCTAAGTGGGAGTTCTTCTGTTCCCTGGAGCAGTAAATCTGGCTCTACAGTTTACCCATCCTGAGATTTCCTATATGAACATTAAGGGTATGTCTATACTGCAGCTGGGAAGGCGTATCCTAGTGTAGGTAGACAGACACGCTTGAGCTAACTGCCTGAGTACGTACAGTGGGTTTGAACTTGGGTGTCTAGCACGAGCCACCACCTGTGCTGTTGCAGCTATATTGGCAAGTTAGTGAGCTAGCGCGTCTGTCCACCCCCAGGTGGAAGCACCCTCCCAGCTGCGGTGTAGACAGATCTTGTAACCGGAATGGCCAGTTTCTGCCATGCTTACTCATGTATTTTACTGTACAGCTAGAATGGCTCTGACCCAAAGTTCATCAAAGTCAATGGAAAGACTCCCTTTAACGTGATGGAGCTTTGGCCCACACCTTAGGAAAGTAATAAATTACTACTCAGCCTGGTAGAATCTGTCTGAAACTGGGGACTTCTCTGAGCTGTAATCTGAAAGCTAGGGCCAATCATGAAGTTCCACTGGACAGCCAAACTTTCTCAAAGGTAGGGGGAAACTGAGGTGGTGAGTGAGGGCAGAAGAGAGTGTTGATGGAAGAAAACACCACCTTGATAATGCGTGTGTGGGTATGGAGAGCAGGAGCTTCTAAGTTATGTATGTGCTCATTCTTGAGAGAGCTGTAGCACTTGGACAGAGGAATGCCTTGCACTTCCATAGAACTTTCCATTCTTGGGTCTCAAAGTGCTTTGCAATAAGGTGAGTCTGTATGGGGATACTAAAGCACAGAGAGGTTAAGTGACCTTGCCCAAGGCTGCACAATAAGTTGATGTCAGAACCAGGAATAACATTGATGGCTTCCTATGCATTGCACCAAGCTGTGACAATGCTGCTCTATAGGGAGGAGCTTACTGTGCATCTATGGTACAGTGTGTAGCTGCAAAGAGCATTCAGCAATGAGATCATTATAGCACAGCTGTCTAAACAGAGGAAAGATGAAAGAAGTCAACGATAAACCTGGATCTTTGTGACCTCCTACATAACCGCAAATCAAGATTTATATCCCTAGGTGGCACAAAATCTGTTGCATGAGATTGGCTGCAGGGGACAGTTTTTTGTATTAACCAAAACCTCAACAGATGTTGCATACAACTTCTTGTTGAAACATTCTCCTTCCAGCAAAATAGAGGGCCCTGTATGTTAATGAATGTTCACTTATTGTGGTTAGGCACGGGGATCCCTGCAGAGGCATATTAAAATGAGACATTTCTCTGAGGGGTTCTACAGATGGCAGAGGGTGTATGTGCAGGCAAATGAATTCCCGCTTCCAGCAAAGTTAGACTTGCTCTTCAGACACAATGGCAACGTATAGTCCGATGGACAGCGAAGTTTACTCTCGGGCTCCCAACCACAGTCAGTGGCTGGAAGTCTGCGTTAGCATCCAAAAGGCAGAGGCAGAGGTAGTGGTGACTCAGTTATGGGATTTTAGGAGAACTACGGTAGCTATTGTCTCTGGTCTCTTATGTGGACAAGCCTCCTCTGTATCCAGTCCAGTTCAGAGTAGGGGAAATTCATCCCTTTGCAGAGGGCTATGGCAGGACTATGCCCTGTTCAAATCTAATTTACACAGCCCTTTGCATAGAGATGAATTACAATAAGAGCAAGTTTGCTGAGGCTGGGGCGGAAAAAGACAAACCCCAAAGGGCACTAAAACATCGAGTGCCTCTAGTGCTTTCAGAAGGAAAGTGCTATCACATAAAATAGAGCAGTCACTCTGCTTCCCACTGCACCTCTCTCGATAGAAGGATCGATGTGTCTTAGGAAGACACATTGCTGTCGTGGGGCAGGGAGGAAAACGTCTGTGTCTAGCTCAGCAGAGCTGGCTAGAATGCTGCATCTCACTTCAGCGCCTTCCTTTGGTTTCATATAATCTGATTACAGGCTTAGAAACCAGTGGAACTGCCATATGGTACTAAGGTCAAATATGGGCATAAGTGTTTGAGAAGGATGGTCCAATGGTTAGGGCACTAACCTAGGACTTAGGAGACCTGAGGTTCAAGTCCATGTTCTGTCACTAATTTCCTGAGTGAACTTGGGCAAGTCACTTAGCTTCCCTGTGCCTCAGTTCCCCACCTATAAGCGCTTCCCTACTTTGTAGGTGTGTTGTGAGAAAAATACATTAAAGATTATGATCTGCTTGTTACTATGGTAGAAGGGCCCAGATAAGTAGCTAAGATAGCTAGATTGATAGGACTGGGGCCTTAGAACTCTATTCAAACCGCAGCTTTCTGTTTAAAAATAATCATCTTTGGCTTTTCAATTGGAAAGTGGAAACAGTTAAATAAATCAAATTTTCTTGGGGTTGCTGTCCAGGTATATCTGGTGGCAGATCCTTTTTTCACTCTGGAGCGAGTCCTGGGCTTCCTCTTGTACCATTCCTCATAGAATATCAGGGTTGGAAGGGACCTCAGGAGATCATCTAGTCCAACCCCCTGCTCAAAGCAGGACCAATTCCCAACTAAATCATCCCAGCCAGGGCTTTGTCAAGCCGGGCCTTAAAAACCTCCAAGGAAGGAGATTCCACTACCTCCCTAGGTAACGCATTCCAGTGCTTCACCACCCTCCTAGTAAAATAGTGTTTCCTAATATCCAACCTAGACCTCCCCCACTGCAACTTGAGACCATTGCTCCTTGTTCTGTCCTCAAAGGCGAAGGTTTTCCCATCAGTTGCTAATCGGGAAACAGCAGCTTTTCCACCATTCAGTACGAAGTTTCTGAGGACTATGTGCTTTTGTGTGCCACCAAAGTGCATTAGCACTGTGTACTCCTGGCTCCTAAGTCTTTGTATTCTTTTGTTGGGCTATCCATATATTGGCTTTCATATGCAGAACCTCAGCTCGCTATACTTATTCATTATGTGCATACCTTGCATCGATTTGAATGTGTTTTCACCTAGGGATTTATCCTCCACCCACTGACGTCAAAAGCAACGCTCCCATTGACTGCAATGATGCAGAATCCAGGCCACTGCAGATGAAAACCTTTCTTCTTTCCTAAAGCTCTGGGGGTGATGTTGATACTCTTTGGGGTGTTTGTATCAAATCTTCAGGAAATGTCTCTGGAGCGATGTGCTTCTAACCTTTGGATCATGAGTAAGCATGTCCTGAAGAATGCCTCCCTTTATGCTCATGTACTGTCTTCTCTCCAAGATGTAGAGCACTGCAAACCAAGCTAGTCCTGCGATAATACAGTTATTCCCTCTTCCTATAGAGTCTCCGGGTGATTTGAATGTAGGACCTTGAACACTACAGCACAGACCTCTACTGCTACAGTCACAGGAGTAACTCCATTAGCAGATGACAGTAGTAGTAAGCTGTTATCCTTTGGGAATCAGCCACTAGAAGTAAAGCAACACATACTATGCTAGTGTGTTTCAATCACACAGAGGGAATGTTTGTAGGGTCCAGGGTTGACCGGTGGGTGACCGTTTCCTTTAGTTAAAGTAAAGTATCTCAGGCATATCCTGTCAACTTGGCTAAACTCTACCATATTTCTCTCTTTTTCTCTCTCTCGTTCTACAAAATTAATTTCACACTAAAGCACTCTGGTAGGCAGTAAAATAGGGCATCAGCTTTAGCATGCTAGCGGCTATGCTGCTCATCTGCAAATTACACACTTAGAAAAATCACCTGCTTTTCATTTATTAGCTACAAAGCTAAGCCCCTCTACTCTCCCCACTTCCCACTTTTAATTAAGTGCAAGTCAGAGTACCTGAAAACATGAATGCCCACGTTTGTAACAATACGAGTGCACCTAAGACAAGTCAACAAGAAAAACATTAGCACTGAATAAAAATCACATAAAGGGTAGCACCATGCAGATTAGTACCTTGGAGAAGCATTACTGATATTTAAGTGGGAACCAACTCCAATTCTCAGTTGCGTTGGGGGAAATTCATTTAAAATCGTTATAAAACCAACCATCTTTCTATTTGGGTCTCCACCAAAATGCCTGTTTCATTTATTTAAATCTTACTTCAGGGTTTTGTTGTTGTTGCTGATGGCAATTTTTACTGGAAAGGCAAATTTCTGCTGTCTTGTATATTGGCTGCATTTGAGCCAGCAACATTGCCTGTTAATCAAATTACCAGACTGGCTTGAGTGAGAAGTAAAAATGTTATGCAAGCTTCTGAGAAGAGAAAAGGATGCTTTTATTGGCTTTACAGGCCGGGTAGTTAAATGACGAGGGTGAGCAGTTTTACTTTGATTTTGGACCTGGTACCATGGATTTCAGTTCAGGAGCTGGATACCGACACTACAGCATATTCAATTAGTTCTTTCCGCCTGTGTGGTTCCCAACGCTAGCATGTAAGTCAATGAATGAAGCCATGTGGGTGATCTGGCCCAGTAAGAAATCTTGTGTATTCTGTGCTTTGAGGGTGCGAAATGTCTACTTGTGTATGTTGAAGGCAGCCAGGTTTAAAGGCTCCTTTGTTCTTGCTTCCAGCTCCATTAGGGTCTAGTATCAATTCAGTATCTTTCTGGGCTTCAGTTCCCCAACTGTAGATATGGGTATAAGTACTATCTTACAAAGGCATTGTGAAGATAAATCTATTACTGACTGTGAGATGCTCAGTCCAATCCTATGGTAATAGAGGGCATATTAAGTAGCTAAAATGGCTTAACGTTGTAGCCAGTTGAGGAATCTGATGTTCTTCATGGTGTGGCCCAAAGAGCCCAGAATGGAGCTGCTGTTCCCTGGCTGGTTTGGTGCCTGGGAGAGATCTCTGTTTAAGCAAACTCTCTTATGATCAAAGATTTAGGGCTTATTGTTACCACCTATGCTCTGGTGAGAGACTGGCCATCTCATACATTGAAACATACGACCCCCCAAAATTAACACGAGTTCCTTTATTCTTTGCTATATAATGCAAAATCCAAGGCCTGCAAGATAAACATATAAAGAAGGAGCGCTGTACTTTAAATGGACTTTTCTGCTTTGTTTTCAAGCAACCTGACATGTGACTCAGTTGATTTCTAGGAGGCTTTGCAAAGGTATGCAGGCGGGCATCCTGACAGCCAAGCATTGTAATTGACTGCTTATCATACTTCAGGAATGAGCCAAAGGGCTCCTTTGTTGATCTTCATGAGTTTGATGAGAGACTGAAGCTGATTCCTTGTTCTGTCTGGGAGAGCAAAGATTGTATAACTTGTGTAAAGCAATTCTCATACAGTCAGTCACTCCTGGTACCGTTGGCCAAGGACGTATTTTATGCATCGCATGTGCCTTGACCTATAGACGAACATAAGAAAAGTGGATTGAGGAAAAGAGACGAGAGAGGAATGAAGATTAGGAATAAACCAGTTGTGTAACCAGACCTTTACCACTGAATCTCATTCTCAATAATTCCACTTAGCACAATTAACTGTTTCACTGCTGGGTTCCACAGAAGTTTCTTGGTCCTTTGGAATGTGGCACTTTTTGTGGTGGGAGTGCAAATGTTCCATTGCAACGCTAGTGTTTCTGTAGCTATGAGGTATTATTTATTTTTTATTGCTGTTGTGCCTAGGACCCCATTGTGCTAGGTGCTGTACAAACCTAGAACAAAGACATTCCTTGCCCCAAAGACCTTAGCCATAGTTCGTGCTAGAAGTGCATTTGATTTATAATCAATGGGGCAGCACTGGAGCCAGGTTTTGTCCTGGGGAGCTTAGGCAGCACTGAAGTGAACTAGTTTTTCTCAGCCGTTGTAAACTAGGTTCAAAGCTGGATTTACTATTACTAGAAATGATCTTTCGGTTGGGGTCACACATTTGGGGGGGACATCTCAAATGGAGGTTATTTTGAATCCCCTCTGAAAACCATAAGCATAACCATAACCTTACCATTTCCTTAATACACTTCATGTTATGAAAAATACAAGAAGTGTTAAAAATATTATTATTTGTCCTGTAGTAGCACCTAGATGTCCCAAACAAATCACGGCCTCATTGAGTTAGGCTTTGTCCAAACATAAAAAGATGGTCCATACGCAAAAGAATCTGCAGTCTTCACATTTTGCCTTGGTTTATACTCTGTGCTTTGTCAGGATACAACTTAAAGGGTGATTTTCTAAAGCACCTAGGAGATCTGGAAGCACGTGTCTCATTGAAAGTCAATTGATTTGTGCTCCTAAATCCCATGGGTATTTGTGAAAATCTCCAATTTCATCCATTGTTTGCCTATGCTTTGTACTGTTTGTTTTTTTAAAGAGAGACTTTATTTTAAAAAAAATTCATCTGCATTTCCAGAGGTCTCTCTCTGCCTCTGCTGTTTTCCCAGAGATAATTCTGTATTAATGAGGTTAACTGAATCTCTACTTGTGTAAATTCACACTGCCTGCTCCCTTCCCCAAGGGCCCTTTTAAAGATGGGTTTTTGAATCTCTCAGGCTACCCCAAGCAAACACTTTAAATAAAATAAAACCATATTTTAAAACCTCAGAGCTTCTCTCTGTGTTGGTTTCTGTTCGTCACTTCCAGCACTCCGCTGTTCATTTGAAGGCGGAGTGGGAGGGAGAGCCAGTCTTTAGTTATTGAACAGCTGAATATATAAATATATTAAGAAAGTAACTTGTACATTTGAATCTCATTGAGACTACATAGTTCTGAATCTTGAATTTGTTCAGTAGCTATAGTTGGTAACGGCTGGCTCCAGCATTTCTGCCACCCCAAGCGGCGGCAATTGGGGGGGAAAAAAAAAAAAGCCGCGATTGGCGGCGCAGTTCAGTGGCAGGTCCTTCTCTCCTAGAGGAGTGAGGGACCTGCCGCCTCCGAATTGCCGCAGGTGCTGCCCCTCTCCCTTGGCCGCCCCAAGCACCTGCTTGTTAAGCTGGTGCCTGGAGCCGGCCCTGGTTGGAAATTTGTAGACACATTAAAGGTCAGATTCTGCTATCCTGACATTGGGTTCTTACTCCTCCACTCATTCCACTGATTTGCACTTGCTTTCCCTAGGAATATTGCAGTATTGCTAACCTCAAATGTTCAAAAACAATGTGTCAATCCCGTGCCCTCCCCCCCCTCTGCATCATGAGATTGGCATAAAATTCCTGAGATTTAAAAAATAAATAAATTCATGTAGGTTCTTTTTTTATTTGCTTTCTGGCTTTTGAACCTGTAGATTTCACATTTTCGAGCATTATCTCCACCACCTCCAGGGCTAAAAACATACCTGTTTTTTTAAATGAAAGCTGAGATTCTGGAGTATTCACCTAATTCTGGGTATGTCAGGTTTTAAGAAAAATGTCAAACGTGAGACTTGCATTAAAATGGTGAGAGTCGGCAACACTGGTTAGTGAGAGCAAGGGCTGGGAGATGGCAACGCTGATCATCTACCATTGCAACCCCAAAATATGGCACCATTGTAATCCAAAAGAGAGTCCTGTGAGTGAATTAGGTGGAGCTGATTTTATGTCAACTTCTGCCATTCCTAAAAGGATGATGGATTAGCTGTATATGCCCCTTCCTCCCCCGCCCCACCCCGCAACCCTTTTCCCTGTTCCCTCCTTCTATCTTTTCTTTATGGATTTTCTCTTCCCCCCCCCCCATCCCATCCCATGAATTCTCTCCAGCTAACTGACATGTGAGGGCCACTAAACATGGTTATTTGTACTTCTCTGGTGTGCTCAGTTTGAGAGGAGGCAGTTGAAGTTCTAGTGATTTTTGGGGGGCCTCCACTGTTGGGCGCTCAGCCTGCGGTATCTCAGAGGCCTGGTGTTCAGAGGGCAAGTGCTCAGTTATTTGTGACAGTTGGGCCCCTTTACGGCATCTCAGGTTGGACACCAAATTCAATGGCCACTTTTGAAAACTTTGGCTGGGATTGTTGATGGAAGCTAGGGGGAGTTAGGTGCCCAGATCCCATAGAATTGCAAGATGAGTTTGTGCATCCAAATCCCAGCCTGAGGATTTGATTTGTGCTGAAGGAGAGGGCTCTTACTGCAACAGCCTGACTATGAATCCTAAGAAAAAGAAAAGTGGCCTTCAGGTATCCTCGAGTGAGAAACTAAGGGCCCTGAATGTGTTTATTATCCCACTTTTCACGGGCCAGCGAAGGCAGAGGAAACGTTCTGCCTCCCTGGGTTGGGAAATGAGATCTTTTCAGGCATTAACCGCATTATTCAATAGGAAAATGTATTTATGACATTTATGTGAATACGTATTGGCTCTGCCGTTATACTCGCTAGGATGAAATTACAAGGGCTATCAATCCTCATGCTTCAGGCCATAAGATCTGTAAAGTAGTGGATTGGATTTCAGCTGGCCCTGTTGGTTTTCAAAGTCCTTAATGTGAAGAGGCCTGGCTATAATCAAGACCATCTCTTTAGCCTTGTGAAAACTAGACTCCCCCCGCCCTTAAAAATAAAACAAATAAAAAAAAGTAGATTCACCATTGGCAGCAATAATGGGAGCTCTCTTGTAAACCAGACACAGGATCTCCTACCACAATGTCATCTTGGAGCAGGGTTAGAAAGCCTAGTGGTTAAAATGCCGATAGCGCCCAGTGCCTTGTCTACACTAGAGCTTCTACTGTTGCTACCACCAGGGGAAGCACTTCTAGTGTAGATGTAACGTGTGAGCCCTGTTCCGTATCCTGATGCTCCCTTCTCCATCGGTCATCAGGACTCTTAACCATTATTGTGGAAGCTTCTAGGGCTTGGAAGTAGTACCACCTGGATTTCCTCCACTTCCTCATCCCTCTCCACTGTCGAAGAGACACGGGTTTATCAGAGGTGTTCTCTGCTTTAATTCTTCTCGGTTCCTCGCTGCTCCCCATTTTTTAATGCTTTAGCACTAATGCCATTCAATACCCTTTGAATTGTTACACTTTAACTGCCAGACCCCCAGTGTTAAGTGCTAGGGGGACTTTATAAATGAAATTATAAGGGTGTCCTTAAGATGACCATATCAGAAAGAAATTTCTCCATCCGCTCTTCATCATTTAGAGAACCAGCATCTATCATTGGCCTCTGCTAGTGACAGGCTTCTGTGAAGTCCTTTGTGAGGATGAACAAGCATTTAGGACTTAACTTTCGCTGTGGGCAAAAATCTCCCCTATGTGGAAGAGCCGTGCAAGGCCGACACACCACTGAGACTCCCCATAAGCCTTCAAACGAGGACTTAAGAGACGCACAGGCCTTGTGAATTTCATCCAAAAGGAAGCTTTTGGTGCTTGTGCTTGCAGCAGGTTTTAGGCAGAGGTGGTATGGGGGCATGGAAGAATCTTGATCTGTGCTGACCCACCTGAAGCAAAGACAACAGTGTGCTGGGTAACAGCGTAACAAACTTGGTGCATTTATTTAGAGTCTCTCCTTAGAGGATCTCAAAGGTGTATATTAACATTTTCTTTTCACAGAGGGGAAACTAAGGCACAAAAGGCTTGCACAGAGGTTCATTAAGATCGAGCAGAGAGAGAGAGAGAGAGCCTGAATTGGGACAGACAAATCTTCCTTCATTGCATTCAAGAGTCCTTCCTAAAATTTCCAGGCCAGCAATACGTTGAATGGCATCTTATACTGGTACAGCAATTAGTTTCCTATCAAAGACTGCCATGACACTGACTTCTCCTTCTACTGTAAAAGAACTCTGATGCACAGAATGCATGACATGAGCTATTTACTTGTGTACAGTTAAAACAATCCTTCGCTAACACCCTTCTTTAAGACCTGTAACAGATACACAAAGGGGCACTTACCTATTTCTGCAATTAGAGACTAAACTCTATCCATGTTCCTAATGCTGCTCACTGTTTAGACACTCAGCAGAAAGCAAAATGATCCACGGGGTCTTTTTAAGGACCTATTAGGCTTTTGTGCAGGTTTCAGCAAAAGGAGTTCAAATTTCTAACAGCAATTTGTTTTCAAGAGGAGCATTGAAGTAAAAGGTTTTTGTAGAGATGCAGCTTTTAGGGTTCTCCTCGGAGAACTGAAATGACTGATTTCAAAAAGCCATCACCTATAATAATTCTTTGATTTCATACATATCTCATTAGAGCGTCAAATCCTAGGTGAGCGAAGAAACAATAGAAGCCACATAGATTGCCTGTGGTTCTGAAGTGTGAACTGAAAGAAAAACAAGCCAGTGACTGGACTATTGATCATTCTTTAACATCATCTTGATGGAATCCTAATTAAAGAACCCCAAATCTTAGCGCTATTGATTCTCTTATCTATCTTGGGACCTAGTGCTGCAAGCACTTGCTACTGAGGTTTGTGCTTACTACTAGGAATAGTCTCCTTTGAATTCCATGGGTTTACTGGCAATAGTAAATCCCAATGGGCCTAATTCTCCATTGCCTTGCACCTTGCAAATGTCCTTGCTGATCCCAAGTCTAGTGCAGTCCAGTCTCTTCTTTGTTTGTATAATAGTGAGTATCCCCGACTGTCACGTGGGAGACCTGGGTTGATTCCCCGACGGGGAGAGCAAGGCCTTTTTGTCTTGCTTTGAGCAGGGGGTTGGACTAGATGACCTCCTGAGGTCCTTTCCAACCCTGATATTCTATTCTATGATTCTATAGGAGCATTTCTGTTGACTTCAATGGATCAGAGCCTTAGACTTGTGCAAAGTGGGTGTAAAACGCCACCAGATGAGCAGGCGCTAGATAAATGCAAAGAATGAATTGTACTGCATTTTACACTGACTTTGCACTCACTGTTGTACAAGTGTAAACGATTGCACATTGTGCAAGGCAATGGCGTAATGTACATCACAGAAAACGACATCAGAATGATGTAGCGTTAGGGTGGGAGAAAACCCTCCTCGTGCTGCCTTCTGAATTTTGAATTTGACACTTTCCCTCCTCCCCATTTTATAGCAACAGTATTTCAAATTTACAGCATCTAACATTTCAAGGCTAGATGGCAAAATATTGAGTCAAAAAAAAGCTTTCCCTGGGATGCTCAAATATTTCAGTTCATGTTTAGAAGACAGGATCAATGTGCTATTAGTTGATTTCATTTCAGAAATGGACAATACGGTGATTCATCTAGACCAGTGATTCTCAAATCTTTGTACTGGTGACCCCTCTCACATAGGAAGCTTCTGAGTGCGACACCCCCCCCACACCTTATAAATTAAAAACACTTGTTTATATATTTAACACCATTATAAATGCTATAGGCAAAGCAGGGTTTGGGGTGGAGGCTGACAGCTCGTGACCCCTCACATAACCTCACAAACCCCTGAGGGGTCCCCACCCCCAGTTTGAGAACCCCTGAGCTAGACAGTGTCAAAGAGCTGATCTCCGTCTTAGTGCTCCCTTTGCAAGCACACAGACTGCGATCAGATCTGCCGTGGTGGTGGTAGTGCTGCTACTGGACTTTCCAAGTTTTTCAAACCAGCATGGCACAGTGTTAAAGATCCTTGCCTCTTGTATCCTCATCAAGATTTGACATACGAGGTGGCCAAGTCTTTGTTTTTGAATGGAGATATCCCATCTCCTAGAACTGGAAGGGACCTTGAAAGGTCATCAAGTCCAGCCCCCTGCCTTCACTAGCAGGACCAAGTACTGATTTTGCCCCAGATCCCTAAGTGGCCTCCTCAAGGATTGAACTCAGAAGCCTTAGTTTAGGAGGCCAATGCTCAAACCACTGAGCTATCCCTCCCCTTTTAAGCTTTGTGATTCTTCTGCATTGCTGAGGCTCTTTGCTCGCGAAAGGAATTAAAGCAGCAGCCTACAAGAGATCAGGAAACAAAATAGTTTCTGAAGAGTGCTGAAAAGAATGCTAATAAGAAAGTAAAATCTGGTGGAAGTTGAAGGGAAATATATACATACAGGTATAGAATCAATAACCACACAAGGTTATCCATAATAAAGTGCAAGTCAGTTAAGCCTCATCTATCTTAATGCATCATTGTCTTTTTCCTTCCCCAATTAGTGTGAAAAGTTCAGTGACACCAAAAGTTATTCTAGGCTTTTGCAAAGGATTCTGACCTGTGCCTGCTATTTGTACTTTGAGATAATGGCCCTTGGATACCTGATTGCTGCCATTTGTATTTTTCTCTATTCTTCTTTATCAATACAATTGTAAGCTCCATATAAAGGCTTAATAGTCCCAGGATCTTTTCCCTTCTTTGTGTGTTTCTGAGTTTAAAGGCTTGGGGCCAAATTCTGGCATTTGCTGCCCACAAAAGCCTCACCCAGCAGCAGAAGAGCAGATTGGAAGTTCTCTTCCTCTATTCAGGTTTCCCGTAAAACCCACAGACAGGCTGTTCCGTAGCCTGGGCAGCCAAGACTGAAGCTTTGACTGGGAAGTCTGGTGCACAGTTCCATGGATGTGGACTGCATGTTGATGCTCATAGGAAACATCCCCTGGGTTGACAATGGCTCCTACACACAGCACCCCCGGTGCAGATTATTCTTGCTCTTGGTGGCAGTAGTAGGGAGCAAGGGCACCAAAAATATGGATGCACCGTCACGCTTATTTTGCAGCACGTAAATGGCCATTTCACATATGGTGACTCTCGCAGTCTGCCCCTGATTGTGATTTTGCTGAAGCATGTAATTATAGCATAGGCAACTCTTTACAACCTGAGCTTGATTTAGGCTGCTATAATTTACCCGGTTTCCTCCGTCTCTTAGACTCGCTGTGAACAGGACTTGGTTATTGTAATTACCTTTTTGGCTTAAACACTTTTCAGCAGTAAAATGAGAAAATTCAAAGGAGGCATAAACAAGTGAACATGGCAAGTACGTTATCACTAATAAACATGCTGTAAAAGACCTGCTGTACATCATACACCTATAGTATCCTCTGTTCCCTCTTCGAAGCTGGCAGTTGCACCCCCACAATATTTCTTTCTCCCTTTGGAAATATAAGTGGCGATGGTGCTAGTTTCTTCTATTTCTATATTCATTTATTTAAGCAAGGGATTCATTGGACTAGAGTATAGGAAAATTTTGGTCTAATTCTGCTCTCAGGATAAAAACAAATCTGAAACTGTATTTTGCTTAATAGGATGTAGAGAAATACTTTGAGGTATTAGAATTAAACCGAACAGGGAAGAATTCATGGATACTGGCTAATCACCTCAAGGAATAATCCTTTGAATTTACTGGTGAGGGAGAAAATTTAAAACTGCTAATAGGAAATGTTTTGTTGTGTTTTTTTTTTCCACACACGGTACAAATGGCCCATGGAACTCATTGCATGGGAAGGCTATACAGATAAGGCACGTACCAGCTTCTCAGGCACCCCTCGCCCCAGAGGATAAACCCATCTTGCACTGCAGAGGGAACTGTACAGTGTAAGCTCATGAAATTTGCCCCCTCCCTCAATGTGGTGGAAGATATACAATAGCTTTCTGCCCTAGTTTAGGATTTCCACACACTGGTTTGTAGACCAAACAAAAACGAGTTTATTAACTACAAAAGATAGATTTTAAGTGATTATAAGGGATAGCAAACAGATCAAAGCAGATTACCTAGTAAATAAACAAAAACACAGTCTAAGCTTAATATACTAAAGAAATTGAATAGGACTAGGCGATTCTCACCCTAACCATTGGTTTAGGCAGTTTGCAGAGATTCTTGAGGGCAAGCTGCATTTGCTTGCCATTTAAAACTCCTGGTATTCCTTTCACAGACTAGAAATCCCTCTAACCTGGGTTCAACCCTTCTCCCCAAGTTCAGTCCTTGTTTCTCAGGTGAGAATGCATTGGAGAATAGAATGGCTTGTGGTGATGAGATAATTTTTGCTTTCCCTCTCCTTTCTATCTCTTTAGTTAAAGAAAGAAAAAAAGAAAGAACTAATAATAATAAGAACTAACAAGCGTCTCCTTTGGGTGGGGAGTCAGTGAAGACAAACCACAATGAGGTCATTCCCCTGCCTTAAATAGCTTTTGCATATGGCGGGAACCCTTTGTCTCCCAGTTTGATTCCCACATCCGGACAGTGGAAAAACACTAGTATTCTAAGAGTCCAGTACCAGGTGACTTGGTCACATGTCTCTGTAGGGCCACAGCAGCCATGACTCAGAGGCTGTTTGTAGCATCCTTGGGTGGCAGATTAGCATCTTCTAAGACCTATTATTCTCCTTAATGGCACTTCCCAGCCAGCTATCTAGACTGATTTGCATTCTGCCTAGTGGATGTTCCCCAGGTGTAAACACATTTGTAATAGGAATATTGTCTATGCATCTAACTTCAGATACCGAAATGGTACATGCATACAAATAGGATAATCATATTCAGTAACCTTTTCAATGATATCTCACATGCCTTATCTTGCACAAAATACATCATAGTTATGCCATCATTATATGATGATAATATTACTGTGAAGAATATGGGGTGTAATTCCACATATATATTACGTGGATGCGGGCCACATCTCACACACAGAGCTGCATACGCGGCCCACAGTGGTAAATAGGCTGAGAACGACTGTCTTATGAGTATAAGCTCTTAAGGGTAAGGACTGTTTCCTATGTATTTGTGCAATACTTTGACTATGGTTGGGACCTCTAGACACTACAGTTACTCAGATAATAGTAATACGCCTCATCCCTTGTGTGGCAGGTAATAGGACTGTGTTTATTCCTACTATACATTTCAAGAAGCTGATGCACAGATAAGCTAAATTATTTGTCGACGGTCACACAAGAAGTCTGTGGTACAGCTTGGAAATGAACCCAGGTCTCACGATGCCTCATTCTGTGTGTTAACACAATACTATCTCTCTCCCCTAAATGGCTGTAATCATGTCTGACTCCTGGTAGTTGTGGAAAATCTAATTCACGTTTGTACTGTGCGTTGAGATCCTCAAGTAAAAGTCGCTATGTAGGCAAAAAATGCCAAGGAATATTGTTGCTTGTAAATTTCCTTCTGGAGACTGCCTTGGAGAATAGAATGGCTTGTGGTGATGAGATAATTTTTGCTTTTCCTCTCCTTTCTAGCTCTTTAGTTAAAGAAAGAAATAAGAACTAATTAATTAGGGATTTTTTTTCTCCCTAATAGCTTTATGTGGTCTGGGTCAGTGAGACAAATAGGAACTACGTCCACCTTACATCTAGTTAGAAGACAGCATGTATTCACACTAGCATTGTGTGGGACGGGCTTTGAATACCAATTCAAAAGCAGGGCTTGAAATTCTACTTCAAGAAGGACAAGGAAAAGAAAAAAGGCAGCTCGCTCGGCTTTCACCCCTGTGAGCCTGGGTTCAAACCTTGGTTTAGCACACGTGCAAATGATTTTGTTGGTCTCCTCCCGCTCCCAGTCAACTTTTGTGCAGGGCTTACACAATTCACTGTGACTGGCAGTCTCTGCTCCAGAATGGCCCAAGTCTGATGTAGCCATGTGAGGAAGACTGTAAATACCTGTCCTACCTCAGCCATTGTTCTTAGGGTATGTCTACACAGCAAAAAAAACAACAACCCACATTAGCAAGTCTCAGAGCTTGGGTCTGCTGCCTGGGGCTCGTGCTAAGGCACTCAAAATAGTCTTGTAGACGTTTCAGCTTGGGCTGTGAAGCCCGGGGAGGGGGACGGGGAGAGGGGGTTTCAGAGCCTGAGCTGGAATGTCTCCATGGCTATTTTTAGCACTGCAGTAGGAGCCCCGGGTTGCAGACCTGGGCTCTGAGACCGGCTGCTGCTGCTGTTCTGGTGGGTAGACATACCCTAAGTCCTCACTTCCATCAGTGCTCAGGTTTGTGGAGCACAAGGCCTATGCACCACTGAAATCCTGCCTAATCTCTATTTTGTGGATTCAAATGGTGCATAGGCCTGGGGCTGGCCTTCTGCATAGGGCTGGGTTTCACATGGTGAGCTAAAGGTGCATCAGACAGAAGTTGGACTGGCAGTCCAGTTTAGAGGGTTCATGCACCATTCCTTACACGCCCCCTCTCTGAAATGGAGGGAAAATGTTGACGTGATTTAGAAACGTGTTTGGAAATGTCGGATCGTCCAACTCTATTCACAAATGACTTGTTTTCAACAGGCTAAAGAAACCCTCTATCTTATAAATGTGTCAGTAGGTGTCACAAAGGACTGACAGTGTCATAAATTGAATAACTTGGAGAATAAGAGGGGAAATGGCCTTGTCAATATCAGTCAGAATAAGGAAACTAGATAAATGTTTCTGACTGTAGAGCTATCAGCAAGCTCAACTTTCATTATTTGTTTCAGTGAATGTAGTGCTGGTTTGGTAATCCCCTTGACTGCAATCCTCGATTTACAGCACGGAAGGCAGTAGGCGTTCTCCACACTGCCTCGTCAGCCTGCCCACGAGTGGTTAGTTCAGTCTTTGTGCTTCGTTTAAGCTTTGACCTATGCTCAGAGACAGCCAATAAATAGTTTTGTGATAGGGATATTTCTCACTAGGAGCTGAATTCGGACCACCAACTGATTTGACAGAGGTCTTTCAATGATAACTAGGGCCCTACCAAATTCACGGCTGTGAAAAACGCATCACGGACCGTGAAAACTGGCTATTCTAGGGGGCGTAGCGGTACAGCCATACATACTTCCACGCTGCTGCTGGCAGTAAGCGCTGCCTTCAGAGCTGGGTGGCCAGAGAGTGGTCGATGCTGGCCGGGCACCCAACTCTGAAGGCAGCGCTTACTGCCAGCAGCAGCGTGGAAGTGAGGGTGGCATGATACGGGGGGTGGGGAGTTGTCACTTTTGGGGGGGGACAGTGCTGGCCTTATGAGTGGATCACATGGGTGACCGCCCAGGGTGTTGTGGTCACCTTCCCCCCCCCCCCACAGAAGCAACCCAACGACTCTTTAACCCCTGAGCACTGGGGAGGGGCAGGGTTGGGGGCACCCCACTAGGGGCTCCTTCGATGCCTTGGGCTCCAGCTGCTAGTCCTGCTGGGCTGTGGCAGGATGGGACTTCCTCTTCCCCTGCATGGGCCGCTCCCAGTGCCAGGTCAGATCCACTTCCATCAGTGGTGCAGAAGTCAGCGTGGCAATACCATACCATGCCGTCCTCACTTCTGCGTTGCTGCTGGTGGTGACACTGCCTTCAGAGCTGGGATCCCAGCCAGCAGCTGCCACTCTCCGGCCGCCCCACTCTGAAGGCAGTGCCGCTACCATCAGCGCAGAGGTAAGGGTGGCAATACCACAACCACCCCCTCAATAGCCTTGCAACCCCTCCTTCCCCCCTCTCCACACCCCTCTTTTGGGTTGGGACCACCATGGTTACAACAGAGTGAAATTTCAGATTTAAATATCTGAAACCATGAAATTTCAGATTTTTAAAATCTTATGACCTTGAAATTTACCAGAATGGACCATGCATTTGGTAGGGCCCTAATGATAACATTTGACCTCATTGTAATTGAGACCATATTAAAGCTTGTTGAGTTGGGACGGCAGCCTGGGAGTCAGGCCTTCCTGGGTTCTGCTTCTGGCTCTCCCACTAGCTCGGTGTTTGACTTTGGGCAAGTCACTTAACCTCTCTGTATCTCAGTCTACGTATCTATAGAACAGTAATAATACAGCTTGGATCATAAGCAATTTAGAGCAAGTACTTCTTATGTGCAAGTGCCTAGCACTCTGATCTATAAATAATAATAACATGGATCAAATCTGAACCTGTGCCTCTGAGATAGATTCTTTAGTCCAGTGCCACTCCCAAGAGCCCCCAGTCACTCTCTGGTTCCTTCTTCCTCCTCCTTTATTTATTCAAGTCGGATTTATCAAGGACCTGCAGGTAACCCAGAGAGAAATGCTGAAATGCACAGATGCCTCTTAATGTGCCCTTCCTTTCTCTGCTTGCATTGCCTCCCTCCTATTGAATAGAAAAAATGAAGTGTCTATGGACATTTTATACCTGTTAAACTCGCTTGATTTTTCTTTGTTCGGTCCCATTTATACAGTCATAGAGCATTTTATGAGAATATGTCAGTCTTATGCCAGGATAATGGACATTCCATTACACTGTCACTGCAGACAATGTTGAAAACATGAAGTGTAAAATCAGATTCATTACCTCAATTCTCAGAAGAGCGCAGCATATTAAGCAGAGCTGGTCCTGTTAACTGTTCGTCTCATTTCTTATTTATTTCTTTTTTCCAATTAATTAATTATATCTGTGCTGCAAATCCAGAAGAGCTCCATGCATCTTTTAATAGAACCGTATTCAGACAAGGAATTTGAAGGTTATCCAAAGTGGGTTTTTGTAGCTAGATCATGTACAGAATAGAAAATCTTTTCACTTTATATTGGGCAATACATTTTCTTCTGATAACGATCCAATAATAACAATAAAATGCAATACTATAATCAGGGCCTGTGATATTTCATGCTGCTATGGAAGACATCCAGCAGTTTCCATAGTGGATGTTAGCTGTGGAATCAGATGTATACCGTGAAAATAGGGCAAAAATCATTCTTCCATCTTTAACTGGAGTCAGGAGTTTTGAAACCCAGAATGAGGAAATTAGAGGCATTGGACTATGGGTTTTCTGTCATCAGAGAAAAATGCTCTTTCTTCCTCATGAATATCAAACCAGGATGTAGATCAAAACAAATGGGAGTCTCTTAATTATCATAAACAGGACGCTGTATAATAATGTTAATATTTCTTTGTTCTACTTGTCTTCATTCAAAGCGACCAAAGTGAAGCTTATTAATCGTAAATGCACAAGGAATATATCTGAAAGGTCTTGTTCATTTAAGTTTAAAGAAAAGTAAGATTCTAGTTCAGCGTTTTGTATCACCCTCTGCAAAGATGCCTGATTTCCCTTATGAAGTGGGTACGGTATATATCTCCAAATGCACAAGACGCATTTAAATGGATTAAATTATCTGTTGCACCCGTTCTGGTCTCCATTCAGGCCATGTAAAACAATCCCAACCTTCTTCCAGCTGACGTTGGGGTCCCTTGGTACAGTGCTGATGTGTGACATATTAGGAAATGGAAAAAAATGTATCATCCGCTAGTGGCAAAATGAACAGTACTGCCACTTGTAAAAGTTCTTTCTTGGTCTTCGGCGTGACCTCCCAATTAGCTACTGAACTAAAATGCTGAAGCAGTTCAGGTCCAAATGCCTTGACTCCAAGCGCTTCATTGGCAACTTGCCGGGAGCCAGAGGATCACTTCTAATCTGCATATGCATTTATAGTTTTACATAAAAATGCATGCACTTAACTAGTATCTGCATATCCTTACGTTGCCTTTGACAGATGACTAGAAATCTCTCCTTGCTTGGTTTCAGTGCTCTGGAACTTGCCAGCTGTCCACTGTTGTCCTCTGGGAGAAGAGTGACTGTGGGATACATGTTGGAGATGCCCATAGTGCATTTGGCCCTACAACTGCACCGGTTTTAGGCTGATACACTTTCTATACACACACACACACACACACACACACACATCTCCTTATTTCTGTGATTTGAAGATTCTTGTAGAAAAGTTCTCCTTGGGCCAGTGGAAGTCCTGTAGGTCGGACCTCCCTAGCACGAGCACTCGGACCTGTAGTTTGTTGCAATGTTAAGGGGGCTCGCAGTCATGCGGGGTCAGATTTTCAAAAGAGCTCAGAACACTGAGTGCTGCTCAGCTCTTCTGAAAATCTGCCCACAAGTGAGACCTGCTGGGTGCTGAGCACCTCGGAACATCTGGCCTGTAGCGGGGTGATCACCCGCTCCTGCCTGGGAAGGGTTAAAGCGAGGGCTGGGGCTGGGGCTGTGGAAGGAAAGACCTTGGCTGACTGGGGGAAGCAGCTGCAGCTGGGCCATGCCCCAATCAGAGGTCAGCTGGCCCTATAAAGGCCAGGGCAGCCAGAAACTCAGAAGTCTCTCTCTGTACTCAGAGAGAGAAGGGCCTGGCTGCAGGGAGCTAGAGACAGGGTACCTGGGTGGAGCAGGGCTGAGGAAAGGCTGAAGAGCTGGGGAGCTCCAGCCTGGAAAGCCCCAGGCTGCGGCCTAGTAGAAGGCCAAGTGGTACTGGGGGATTGCAGAGGGCAACCCAGGGATAGGCCAAGGCAGCAGGTCCAAACCCAACCTTCCCAGTGATGAGTAGGCTGATACTGCAATCTGCCCCTGGGCATGGGGCTAGATGAAGACTGGCAGTAGCCTGATACTGAGGCAAGGTGGGGATAGTGGGTCGGGGTTCCCCTGGGAGCGGGAGACCCAGTTAAAGGGGCACCAGGGTCCAGGAGGGACAAGGGAGCCAGTAGTGACAAGGTGGATCACCGGCCTGCAGAGGGCGCTCTGGGCGGATTGAGCTAATTCCCAGGATAACCAGCAGGAGGCGCCGCAGGGGTGAGTCCAACCTCTTACATGGCCCTTATTTAGGTGATTAGATGGCAACTGAGTCTTTAAGAGTCTTAAATCTTGCCCTGATGGTGGGTGGTGAACACTTGGGAATTTGACCTCATACTGCCTTCTATGAATCTCATTCAGACTCCTGGTTCCCTCCACCTAGTGTAATGCATAGTGTTCGCTCATTACCTTAGAAGACAACTCCATGTAAAAATTGCGTTGACTTGTTTGTTTCTTTATTGTCCAGTGGAGCTGAACTTGGAAGCGTATTGATTTTAATTTTTCCTGTCCTCCAGGAAAAAAAGGAAGATCAACCTCTAGGGTCTGTTGTTCTCTCGTGGGATCTAACAAAACTGAGCTGAACTGAGAGATGCTGGAGAGTAATGTGGTTCGAAATGGTTTCATGTTGCACTAGAATGCTCATCACAAATCACTCCCACTCTGCAGCATCTCGGGGACTCCCAATTCTCTCTCTGGTTAGATTTTTCAATCAGTGACTCTATAAGTGTAAAGTGAGGAAACTAGAAGGCACATTTCTTTGGAACAGGTGACACTGCAGGCTCAGAATCAAAATAGACTGCATGGAACTTCAGCCATTTGCTTGTGCATTTCTTAAACAATCAGACCTAGGTGCTGGAGTTCTCCAGGGGAAAGGTAAATGGTTGTGACCCACTCAACAGAAGCAATTTTCACAGCTTGTTCAGTCTCAGGGATCAGATATATATTGGGGGAAAATGAAGAGGAATCTTGAACATGTAGCAAAACGAAAGCTAACAGTGCTTTGCCAAGCCATTACATCAATGGAATTCAAAAACAAAGGTAATCCCAAAGCCCTAGGCTCTTCTGTATTGCTTGTTGCTAGTAATATGTATCACTTCCCAGCTTTAAAGCACTTTGCAAACAGTGACGGAAGGCTTACAGCACCTCTCTGTGGTCAGGAAATAGAAATATCCCCATTGAAAGATGAGGGAAATTAAAGTTGAGGCTTGCCTAAGGCACAACAGTAAATCATTAGCAGAGCTAGAGCCATGATTGGAACCCAGGAGTTCTAGACTCTATAGGTTGTGGGGAGCCTGAGATCTGATTAGGCGGTAAACCCTAGATGGCAAAGTCTGTGTTTGCTTCCCTGTTTGTACAGTAATGATAATACTCCATGCTCTAGCCTGCACAGTCTTTCAATATTTGGCATGGCCGGATAGAAACAGTTACAGATTTTTAGTTTTAGTTTTTTATAATGACAACAATCAAGTTATTCAAAAGCAGTTGGCAAATCCCATTATTTTATTGCAAGGCCCCTGATGATATTTGGTGATTTTGTTAAAGCCCCAGCTCCTGGAGTCACTGGATTACAGGAGAATCTCAATTTTCATTTAAATACAGAGCAAGTTTCCAGCCCCCTGGTTTCAAAGAAAAAGTTGGAAATATGTTCCAAGTGCACAGCCTCAAAATTCAGAAGGAAAATTAACAGAACCCAAAATCTCATGATGGTTGGAGGCCCAGCTCATAATTTTTGACCAGTTGGGCTTGTTAATACTGCAAAAGTGACTTAATGATTTTGGGTGCCTCTATTTTTGGGCACCCAATGTGAAATATCTCAAAGGGAGAGTGTACACGCACTGGATTTTGATTTATTAGGTTGGGGAGCGCATCTGAAATCACTGAAAGTTCAGGGCCTGTGGTTGGAATGAGAAGCTTCTCTACATATCAAAGTCCTGGACAAGTTTCAGAGTAAGTCCTGGAGTTTGTGCTGACTACAATGCATTTCAGATCACATCAGGGGCTCGGCAGTTCTCATACTCACTGGCAATACCGCTGCAATGTATTATGTGAACAGGTGAGGGGAGCATAGTCCTTTGTCATCAGGCAGTCAGGCTCTGGCAGTTTTGCATTGGGGAAAACATTACCCCTGTGGCTGATCATTCACCAGCTACAGTCACCTGATGGGTCACCTCTGCGGGAATTTCTCCCTGAATCACATTTGGGCTCTAAAGCCCAGCATCCTTTGCAGTTTGGGGCATCCCAACGATTGGCCTGTTTTGCCGCTAGAGAAAACGAGAAAATCCAGCTGCTCTTCTCCCAAGGGGGCTCAGTCTTGGCTCGTCGACCAATGCTTTTCACCTGAGCAGGGCATTGGCACTCCTGTATGCCTTTCCTCCAATTATGATCATCCCATAGGTCATTCCTAAGATGAAATTGGATAGTGCCAAGCTCATTCTTATTGCACCAGCGTGGCCAAGACAATGTTGGTTCTCCAACTTCCCCATGTTATCGGCTTGACCTCCTATATTCCTTCCTCTTCATCCTGACCACAGTCAGGTTTTGCATCCAGCACTGAGCTCCCTGCATCTTATGGTGTGGCTGCTCCGTGGTTAGATAAGGAGGAGAAATGATGGTCAGAGTGGTCTGGCTGGTCTTGCTTAATAGTAGGAAGCCCTCCACCAGGGCAGCCTATTTGGCCAAGTGGAAGCAATTCTCAGTAAGGTTGTTAGTCTAGGGAGTTCAACCAATGCTGGTGTATCCAGGACAACTTGATCTACCTTTTAATGCCTTCTGTCTTCTGGTCTTGCACTTAGTTCATTGAGAGTCTACCTGGTGGCAAGCTCATTCCACAAGAGCTCAGGAGACATCAGTGGCATTTCTAAATGACATTCCTATATTGGACATTCGCAGGGTAGCCACTTGGTCCTCTGTGCCTACTTTTGCAAACCACTATGCTGTTATGTCTGCATCCAGATCAGATGCAAACTTCAGGAAGGCAGCCGTGCAGTCCTTTAAATAGACTCCATGCCCCTCCTCCAGTGAGTACTGCTTGTGAGTCACCTCCATGGAATACCCAGCTGTGTCTACTCAAAGAAGAAAAAACGGTTACTGACTGTAACTGTTCTTCTTCAAGAAGTGATTCAGATGTGTCTTCCACAACCCACCCTCCTATCCCCTCTGAATCAGAGTCTGCACTTCTGACATTTAGTGCCAAGAAACTGTGAGGGGTTCACGGCAGTGCTGCTCTTATACGTCCAGTGGAGGGGCTACGGCACAGGGCATGAGTGCAACCCCTACTAGGCAAAGTTTTCCGGCTCTGGTGCATGGGGCATGCACATCCACGTGGAATACATGTCTGCATCACACCTCGAAGAATGACAGTCACAAGTAGTTGTCTCTTAAATAAATAAAACAGCTAAGTCATTCACTCCTAGTTCGGACCCTGATTAAACACGTAAATATAAAAATCCTAACCATTAAAATAAATTATGCAGTTTTCAAGGGAATAAAATTCTTCTCATTGCTGTTTACAGGATATATCCATTTAGAGGCACTGACTCATTGAGTTCAAGGCGAGAAGGGACCACCAGATAGTCTAGTCTGACCTCTTGAATATCACAGGCCACCAACACCATCCAGCACCCGTATGCCACACCCAGCAACCGACATTAGACCAAAGTATTACAGCCCACAGGAGACTAGACTATTACGTGCTCCAGGCAGAGACTAGGAGGAACAGAAGTGCACCAGTGACCGAATTCCCTGCAGTGGCAGGAAAATGATTGCCAAATAATCCTGACCAGTGACCCTCACCCATCCTGCAGAGGAAGGCGAAAAAACCCCAAGTCGCTGCCAATCTGACCTGGGGAAAAATTCCTTCCTCATCCCACATCTGGCAATCACTTAGACACTGGGCATGTGAGCAAGACCTAGCCAGCCAAGCACCTGAGAGAAGGAATCCTTGGTGCCTCCTCAGAGCTCTGGCCCACCCCATCCAGTGTCTCATCTCCAGCCATGACCATCTCTAATACTTCAGAGGAAGGAGTCCAACTCCCCCACTCCCAGAATACCTGAGGGAGGGGAATCCCTTTCTGACCCATGCAGGTGGTCAGATGAAACCCTGAAGCATGCACTTTGAGGAATGTAAACCATAAACCAGTAGTTAGCCCCTGGGCTTCTGAGTCTCTGCCCCCCCGCCACCACAAGCAATCCTATCGTACAGACACACTCATAAATTTGTCCAGCTCGCTCTCAGAACTAATTATGTTGTTTGCCCTCACCACTCGTAGTGGGAGGCTGTTCCAGAACCTCACTCCTCTCTGATGGCTAGAAACCTCTTCCCAAGTCCAGCCTGAGTTTGTTCATGGCTAGTTCATACCCATTTTGTTCTTGTGCCAACACTGTCCATTAGCTTATATAGCTCTTTGCCTTCCTTGGTGTTTATCCCCCTGATGTATTTAGAGAGAGCAATCATATCCGCTTTCAGCCTTCTTTTTGCTAGGCGAAACAAGACTTCCAAGTCTCCCCTCATAGGCCCTCCATTCCCCTTCTCATCCTCTGTGTTCTTCTCTGCACCTGTTCCCATTTCAGTTCATCTTTCTGGAACATTTCTTTCACATGAACAGGTAAATATGGTAATAATTTAATTCTCAACTCCTACATCACCCCTCTTTTATCACTATAGAATACAGGTTCCCACTGCCATTCACTAGATGGATTTATTGCAACTGGGAACCTAGCATTACCCTTGCCATCGGTTCAGCTCAGCTAACATACCTCATTTTTACCAGAAGCCTTAGACAAATGTCATTAGCTGGCAGAGGATCCAGCATACACTTCGGAAAATATGTTCATCCCAGGGCATTGAACTTTGTGAGCTGCAGAGGTATAAATAAAAATAACAAAGTAGGTCATTGGTATTCTAAATGCCATGCTTGAAAATAGAGGCTGGGGAATCCTGGCTGGAATGTTCAGCTTAAGAGAGAGAAATTAGATGCCCATTTCTAAAGAAATTTTCAAAATAAGCAAAGTTTGGGATTTTTTTAAATTGACTTCTAGCAAAACCTTTTTGAAAATCCCCGGGATGGTGGGATTAAGAGTCAAGATCCTTGAAAACTAGTTAAATTGGATTCAGAGAGCGTGGGTGATATTGAAAGAGACAACTAGATGATAGATAGTAGTTAGGTTTGGGATGGCTGATGAAGAGGCTAATTCCGCAGTGCTAATGCAGGCAAAACTTATTTGTGTCGAGTGTAGCTGGCGTGAGGACGGCAGGTGGGGGCTGAAGCAATGAGTGTTTTTAATGTGGATAAACCCATGCCACCGTCAAAACAGAAGATCTGAAGGGTTTGTAGGAATAAAACAACATTGCCAGAGAGAGCAATTACCTGCAAGCAAGAACAGCCTCATGTCATTCGCTACTGACCTTGCCCAGTTGACCCAGCAGTGGCACTGAATGGTCCCCAAGTGGGTCAGCTTGTATCACTCACTAACCAGAAAGACAGAATGACCTGACACAGGTTCTTTGTGTGGGAGCGAAGGACAAAATCACTTCTTACAGCTTCATTTCTGGATCACTTAAACATGGGCATGTCTGTTTTTTCAGCGTGTTCAAGAGGCTGGTCCCGTACCAGTGCGGTGCTTGCAGCTGTTAATTGTGTTGGCCTAAAAGGACCTAGTGGGTGGGTTTAGCAGCCCTGAAGTAGGAAGTTGGGAAGCAGTTTAGCCTGGGGAGACTGCTTAGACTGTAGTGTCTTTAGTGTCTATTGTTAATGAGTCTGTTCATAGTCTGACTCCGAAAGGGGGCAAGTTTCTATCAGGGCATATAGAAAAGCCACCTGCTCTCGGGGCAAAATTGGCAGTTCTTTGAACCTGCAGCAATGTGGCACAAGCAGGGCAGCTGGTGTTGGAAATCTGGTTCAATATTTATTTTCTTTTTAGACACACTATATATGTTGGACTTTTAAAAGGTAGTAATATTCTAAATGTTCACAGTACACTTGCTCCAGCATCCCCAGATGTTTCAAAAACATCATTTAAGACACATAGCTCCCTTATGAGGTAGGTAAGCAAGCATTATCTCCATTTGTCAGACAAGTAAACTGAGGCATGGCGCAGTTAAGTAATTTGCCCCTGGCTATACAGCAGCTTAGTTGAAAATAGAACTCAGTGGTCCTGACTCCATGTCCCCTGCTCTGATCACTAGGTAACACTGTCATCCTATGCTGTGTATATATAATAGGAAGTTACAACCCCCTGAAAACAAGATTTTATAATGGCAGTTTTGACAAACTTTATCTACAGCTTTGCGGATATGAAGCCATAATTATAAATGTGAAATAATTGTGACTCCATCTTCCATTATTGCTGTTTTGTCATTATTCAGACTTTGTATTTGGGGGGAGGCACATATTTAATAAACAGAGGGCATAACCGTTTGTGGAGTAAAATAATATGAAGAATAGCATTCTGTGGACTGGAATACTGCTTTGGACAGTTCAATATTACAGCACAGTAAAATATTGATTTATTGCAAGGTCTGGGACACTTTCTGAGTATTAAATGCAAACTGGCTTTATTAACTGTTTGATTACTTGGCAGCTTGGCTTTGTATAATGCAAAAGGGTCTGATCCATGTTTATTCACCCTAGTGGCTCTCTGTGCTGAAAATTAATAACTGCTTTCCCTTTCAATGAAAGAAGCAGCAGACCTTGTGAGCAGGGGTCTGAGGTTATGGTGACTTTTCAGCGCTGCATGCTGATCGAGAACACGGAGTGTTGCTTTGTGTTTACGAGGGAAAGATTGCATTGAGGCAGTGCAGTCTAGTGGATAGGGCACTGGGCTGGGAACTCAGGTGATTTGGGTTCTGGCTGTGCCACTGACCTGTTGTGTAACTTTATATAAGGCACTCACATTCCCTCTGTGTCTCTGTTTCTTCTCCCAGCCTTCGTCTGTGTAGATTGAAAAGTCTTTGGGGCAGGGACTCTGTGTGTTTGTATTGTGCTATGCACAATAGGGCTTCTAGGTGCTATTGTAAGACTACTACTACTGCTGATAATAATAGCGTGATCCAAGATCTATTCTGTATTGCATAGCCTAAATACCTCTTGCTTCAGTAGGAGTATGTACCATAGCGGTACAATCTGATTAATGCATTATAATAATGGCCATACAAATACATCACAGACAACTTCCCAGCTCATTACAGTCTGCCCAGGGAGATACAAGTAAAAGAAATTGGAGGTCACTGTATGATTTGCAGTGCGGCCGGATCTGCGCTCTCTACCCCGGGCAAAACTCTTGTTGCCTTTAATGAAAGCACTGTCTGAGGAAAGAGGGCAGGATTAGCTCCATAAGATTCAGCGCTAAGGTTTGATTTCAGCACCAGAACGTCCAGCTGCTTCTCTGAAGCTTATCTGTGAAACTTGGCTGGAAATCCATTGAGAACAGGCATTCTCATCGGATTCCTGGAACTTGCTGCTTCGGCGCTGCCTAGAAACAGAACAGTTTCCCTTGTTGTATTTTTGGCATCTTGGAAATTCAGGGCCACACAGAACTGAAATAGCCTTTAGTATTACAGAATCTTTTGAAATGTCCAGTTCTAAAAATGGGCAAAGTTTGAGGGGAGAAGCTTTCTTCTTGATTTTTAAGCAATAATAGTTCCCTCATCCCTGGTTTTTATATACCAGTTTAACATCTCATGCTGATAAGATTGGTGGATGGGGAGAGTGGATAGTCGCATAAATCTTTTTCCATCATTGAGTTCCAGATTCTGATGCCAGCACTCACGCTGAATAGCACATTACTCCACTGAGAGTCCCAGTGACTTTCCGTTTGTATGATCAATGCTCTAGTAATACGCTTTAGTAGGACCATCCCTGGAGTAAGAAGCTATTTGGTGTGATTAAGGGTATTGGAATCTAGCCCCCCGGGCTCTTAAATAGCATTTGTAGATAATTGTGATAGTTTTTTAGGGCTGAAGAATGTTCACGGACTAAATTTCAAGGTAAAGGCGGAAACTAGGATGCTCGCTATATAGAAGCGAAGGTAGTTCTTGTACATGTGCAATAGCAGCTTCCTCTAACAGAATTTCGTCAAGAAATCTATTTCAGTCGTGAAGCAGTTGTAGAAATCTTGTAAATGAAACTTTTACAGCACGGAGCTGTTAATTGTCTAGATACTGTGTTTAAATCAAAATAGTTTGGGCATCTGTGAGAAATAATTGATCCAATCCATGGAATTTTGTGCATGTATATTTTTTTCACTACTTTGGAGATCTGTAGTCATGGAGGCAACCGTGAAGTCCTCAGAGAGAACAGGAGCTAGAAGAATGAAACAAGCGAGGTTTGTGGCATCCAAAAGTCCAAAGGAGAACATGAAGTGGCTAGGGGCAAATGGAATAAAGAAGGTGGTATGGGTGAGAGCAAAGGCATTTAAATAAAATGGACTATAGCAACTGATGGGAGCAGGGAAATAGAAGAATTGATGTGAAACTTAGGGTGAAATGGGAAATTTAGGTAACTAAAAGCCTGATTTGGCACTCACCAACATTGGTGTAAATCAGGAATAACTCCATTGAATTCATGCAGTTACACCCATGTGAAACTTCTGTACTGGATTGCTGAATCAGGACTTAAGGACCCAATCCTGCTCTCGTTAAAGCTAATAATAAGCAGGGCCATGCTTACGGGGAATTGCGGGGGTGCCAAACATAGAGGTGTCGCTAATGAAATATGGGTACCAAGATTTGCTGAAATGACATGAGAACTTAGTAATTAATGTGGATTACTCGAAGTATGAAATTCTTCCTGCCCCTTATACAAAGAATGAATTTATAACCTCACAATCAGTTGACAAAACCAGAGTGAAATTCCTTGCGGCTTTCTTATTTCCCTCCCCCTGGTTTTATTGCATTTGCATTCTGTTCTTGTCACCTCTGATCAAAGAAAGATAAATTCCCTCTTTGCTTAGGAGCAGAAAGACTTTCCTGCAGTACACAGAGTAATGGCCTCTTCGGTATATTATTCACATTCCTCTCTTTGTACTTGTCATTTCTCCATATCCTTGATTGTTGTATAGACCATAACTCTTAGTGGTTTTTATCTAAGGCTCCTCAAATAAGGGAGTGAATGGCTCAGGGGACTGGTACAGGACTTTGCATTACCTGGCTTATGTAGAGTGTAAATCCAGTAGCATTGTCACATGATGGCTGTTGGGCGGCCTGCATGACAGGAGGGATCTCAGTCAAGTTCTTAGTGGACAGGTGCCAATGTCAAAATCCCCATCGCAGATGACTCTCCTGTCCTCTTTTCCCAGCAGAGGCAATAAGGTACGACTGAGCTTTCCTTATACACTTTACAGGTGGACTCTCCAGAATAGCACGGTGCCGCATTGGCGAGGCGCTGTGGATGTGTACGTCTGTGGCCTTGCTTCATTTTGGATAGACAGAGGATATTACAGCAATTCAAAAGCATTGAAAGTCACGAATCAGGTGCAAATATCATGACATTGGATTAAAAATTGATTTTTATTACTAGCTTTTGGGTTCTTTGTGTTGGCCTTCTGGTCTCTGAGCTTTTAGGGTGTGCTCATGCCTTGTTTACAGGCTTTTTCCCCACAACTATGAACGCATGAAACTTACTTTAAAAAAAAAATTAAAACAGAGATTCTCACATATTCACTTGTCTCCAGGAGCTGGGGCTTTAAGAACCCTCCCTCCCCCAATGACATAAGACTCTCGATAAAAACATGAGACTTGGCAACACAGCTACCAGAACTGCCAGCCCAGTATCTTTCACTATCACTAAATATCACAACATAGCCATGTCTTTATATTTGGTGGAAGATAGTTATATTAAACTTAAATAAGGAAACATAAAATATTATCATTTTAGGGTGGTTGAAGATTGAAGGCTCAGAGTCAAAGACATGATAAGGTAGTGGGGAAACTCAGAGTGGTCAACGGAGATTATAAACAGAGACTGGATAACAGGTGTTGGGAGATCTGAGAGCATGAAGTGGGGTTCTGCGGTGGGTATCTGAAGACCTGGGGAGGGCGTGTGTGTACACTCCGTGTTTCACTTTGAATTTTATTAACCTATTACAGATACTGCTGCTTAATAGCTGTTTCAGCATTTTCAGAAACCAAATCATTTGGCTGCTGCTGTAGCCTGTGCAACCC
Organism: Trachemys scripta elegans; assembly: GCF_013100865.1. Taxonomy (NCBI): domain Eukaryota; kingdom Metazoa; phylum Chordata; order Testudines; family Emydidae; genus Trachemys; species Trachemys scripta. Next base: position 10,636,114 of record NC_048312.1, read on the forward strand.
TAAATCAGGTGCTTGTGTGTCCTGATAGCCTGTCACATGCTATTTAGGTCTTGTGCATTTCTGCTGCATCAAGCTGAAACAAAATGATTTTCATCCCTGCAGTTAGGCGTCGGATGCAGTTGGATGAATTGAAATGACTTTCGGGGAGAGCTACGGAGGGGGAGAAAAGGCTCCCTGGGAGGTGGGGAGGGAGCGTGATTTTGTTTATTTTTAGTCCTCTCAAAGGAAATGGAAAAAACTCAGTGCCAATTATAAATATATGGGAAGAGGGGGGTTTAAATACTGTAGTACTAGGAATATTTGAGCAGTTTAATTTCTATGCCCAGGAGGCCTCAGGTGAGCACTTACACTAGGGTGCTGGCCATTTGCCATAGCCTCTCGCTCAGCGGCTAGCAGCTGGTCGTCTTTGGATACACCCCGCAGCCCTTCCACTGATTCCTGCAACAGCACTTCAAAGGAATTGAACAATTCAGTGGCCTGTCAGGAGTTCCCTTTCTCCATCGTGGCTCCAGCTTTCCACAGCCCTCATGGACTCAGGCTCCAAAAGAACAGGTCCCTAAAGGAAAATCGGTTGTGACGGCTGACAGCTGGAGGACAACAGAATCCTAGTGCATGATTTCCCATTCAATAGAGGCCAATAGCGCCATCCACTCTGGCCAGCACAAGACTGGACTTTCCACAGGAAATGGTCTACATGATGGCTTAGAGGGGGCTTTCGGGAGAAGGAGCTGGCTGCAAGTTCTTTTTTTGCATTGCAATAACATCAGAAGGCCCCAGCTGAGATCAGAGCCCCATTGTGTGAGGCGTTGTGTAAACACGCAGTAAGAGACAGCCCTGGCCCTAAAGCATTTGCAGTCTGAATAGACAAGGCAGACAAGAAGGATTATTATCCCCGTTTTACAGATGGGAAACTGAGGCACAGAGCCTAGATGGCTGCACTAATTTGCTTCAGACAAGCTGGGGATGAGAGCTGGGTTTGCTATAGATGCCTGGAAGGAGGGTCATTGTAAACCGTCTTGGTACCTCGCATCTTGGTTCAAACTCTCCCTCAGTAGGATATGAGTGACTGCTGTAAAAGTTAATGGTAGTTCCTGGTATCCTGAAACAGGAGAATTTAGCCCCACTTATGTAACATGCCGAGAATCTAAGTGGGCTTCTGTGGTTGGAAGGTATGATGCCAAGGCTTTTCAGGTCTAGTCATGATATCGCAAATTTATAACAGAAAGAATGTATCCTGAAGAGGGGTGTTTCTTCTCACTAATAAATTACATAGTAGCTGCGAGAACCTTTTCATTTAACTGAGCAAATACTTTCAGACGCCAGAATTACCCATCTCTAGAGGTCCCCTAATTACCTGTGTTCCTCTTGTCCAGCAGCCTCAACAAACGGGCCTCCACCCCATGCTTATTGAAAACCACCCTGTCACTTTTGACATTTCCTTCCGAGAACAAAACAAAATAAAATAAAACCCTCTGTACCACGATGTGACCCAACTGCAAATGGAATTCAAACAAACAAGAAACGTAAGAGCTAGGCCTGGAGTCAGCGTCTGCTTTCATTTCCACCAATGAGGGGTAAAGGTGGATGGGCTGATTGGGTCCAGTGATGGATGATTGGGTTCATGTTTGGCTTAGGCAAATCTTGAATTAAGGAGTAGAGAGGGGCCTGGGTAAAAAAGAGGCGGATGGAAAAATAGGGATGCCAGGGGAAATATAGCTGGGAGCAAGCCAAGTGGCAAAGAAATATGGAGAGATTGGGAATGGAGGAGGAAGGAGTAGAGAGGGTGGAGGGGAGAATCCTGGGGAATAAAATACAGTGTATATTATATACCCTGAGGGCCACTTGCACCCGCCAGGCTTGGAAGGATGGTTTGTCCCTAATGCAAAGCACAGGTTTCCTTATGCTTAGAAAAAAGATGTGGCTGTTTCCACTCAATCCCCCTTTAAAGAAACCAAAACTGTCTGTTACAAAACCAAAAAGTAGTTGCAGTGGTTCCCCCAATCCTTGAACCTCATGAGAGGCACCCATCCCCGATTTCCTCATTGCTTTCTCATTCCTTAGACACTTGAGCTCCCATCACGTGTCCCTTCTGCCTCCTTTCTCAGATCGGATACTGGGCCTAGCTGGTCACATGTTGGTCCCATTGCACTGCATTAGAGTGCACGTTAGGGATCTGAGCCGACCCCCCCTGACCTCCGTGGAGTCTTACTATTCATTTAATTGGGCTTTAAAAGCATAAGCTACTAGCAGCAGTCTCAAGGCACAAGAATCTGAGCTAATACTGGGTAAACTCCGAGCCCATTTGGGAGGTTGTATCACAGATCACTGGCAGCCTTAAATAGATTAAGATTCAATTCTAACATAAAGAGCTGGCAGCTTTGTCCAATGCATCCCCCTAGGCTAACGTCACAGCATTTCCTGCATACTGCCAGCATGTAGAATTAGATGGAAGATGCAGTTGTTCTGAAACCGAAGAACAGGAATAAGGGTGCATATGCTAAGGTGACTACGTACCAGTGCAAGGATTATGGTGAAAGAAGAGCGATGGGCTGTTACCAAGTACTGGAGTCTGTGTGCTAATATTAAACAAAACCTATTGCAATAATTCTCAGCTGCTATTCTCTGCACTCTGTGTTGACTGCAATCCTGGTGCTCACCTAAGCGTAAGGATTGTTCATGGCTAGCGCTACTAGCTACCCCAAAAGGGCAGATGGAGGTGGCTGGGCTGAACGGACCACTGACTGGTGCACATGTAACACCTCCTTAAGCGTTGTACCAGTCAATGAACTCCCAGCTGCATGCGATGGAGCTTTGGGAAGCGTATTGAGATCTCTGGACCGATCTCCTTAGGGAGCCATGTTAAACTAGACTCATCAAAGCACAATATAATATACTGCAGGGCATAGGTGCTGACTTGGATTTGTCCCGCTGGGTGCACCACCCACCGCTCCACCCCAAGGCCCAGCCCCTTCCCCTGAGGCCCTGCCTGTGCTCCGCCTCTTCCTGCCCGCTCCTCCACTTTCTCTCCTAAGACCCCATCGTCATGCCGCCTCCTCCCACCCCCACTCCACCCTCTCCCCTGAGGCCGCCCACCCGCCTGCCGCTCACTGCTTTCCGCCCTTACCCAAGCACTTCTGGCCACCTGCCAAACAGCTGATCGGCAGTGCAGCCGAACAGCCGTGGCTGGTGGGTGCTGAGCACCCACTATTTTTTTTCCATGGGTGCTTGAGCCCCTGAGCACCACGGAGTCGGCACCTATGTTGCAGGGGACAGACCTGCCTGGGCTCTTGGAAGATGGACTAGCTGATCGACTGCAGTCATTCTTTTCCCTTTCTAATTTCTGTGATTCTGTGAACCCCCTGAGAGCATTGTAAAGCAGCGCCCCTAGAATTTGACCGGTAGAAGCTCCCAACATAACTGTTCATTTATGGACATTTTCAGGGCACCCGTCCCTCTTTCTAACAGTTGAAGCTCAGCAGCATAGGATTCCTCTTAGGAAAGAGGAAAAGCAGCCTTGAGTCTGCCTAGCTGATGGGAAAGTGTAGCAGTAACAGCTGCCAGAGGGGGCTGAGGAGAGGATTAAAAATACAAAGGGACTGCAGGGAAAGATTACTTCAAAAAGTCACTTAGGGTCTAAGTAATAATCCTAATAAATGCTGCAAACTGTAAGTATTTTTCTCAGTAATGCTTTTGCCGTGTGAGCTAGGGGAATGCCATGCACGCTCAGTTTAGAGATCTTGTCATAATAATGGAAAGTGCACGCAGTGGCGAGCATAATCTCGGTGCATTTGTTTATCTCAAAAGTGTCTGCAATCCTATAATATAGATCTAGAGAGGTCATCTTTAGCCTGGGCAGCAAAATCCCTCCTCGGGATTTACCCACGCTGTGCTTCCTGTTTACAAAGCACACAGGTGTGTGTGTTGGACTGCTGCTTGTTTCAGTTTCCTTTAGCGGTAAACCAGGGCAGAAGGCAGTCTGTCCAGTTGCGCAAAGGCCCCATCCTGCAACCCTTACTCACTCACGTAGCGCTAACTCACATGAATTTGGGCCCCAATCCTGCAGTGAGGACCTTTCAGGGGCCTTTACTTGGTGTAATTATGCAACGGCTCTTTTAAGTTCCTTCCATACAAAGTCTGATGTGCCTACTGCTGCTTGCATTGTCCCAGTTATTTTTGAATTCAAGGTTAATAAGGTGTGATATATATATATATATGCACCCCTCCTTATTTAGGTGTTGTCACTGACTAGGAAATGTTTGCTATCAGGTGTAAAATGGCTGCCAAGAATTCCTGGGAAAATTCTCTAGGCACCAAAAGACATTGTTGCTCCTGCTCTGGTCTTCATCCTGCGTTGCTTGTGCACCCAGAATTCCCCGTTTACTTTGGGGGAGATGATTCATGTGCTTTGAGGTGCAATTCGAGGGGAAGGGCTAAACTGGTGTCAGATTTGAAAGGAGCCACAGTGAGGCCTGACCACAATATTAGTATTGCCAGCCCCAGGCGTTCAAAAATCACGAGTCAAACTTCATAAAATCACGAGATCAGCTTAAAAATCATGAGATTTTGTTAAAATTAATAATAAATGAGCGGTTCTCTTTATTGAAAACCCTTGGGTTCATGTTGTCAATCATTCCTCTGCACCTGGGAGGGCTAGAGACTTCTTTCTTTTTAATGAAAGCTGAGATTCTTAGGTGTTCACATGACTCCAGGAGCTGGAGCTTTAGGAAAAAACACCAAATATCATGTGACTTGTGATTATAATTGTGAGGGTTGGCAGCGCTGTGATATCCTATAAAGCCCTGAGCCTGCGGGGTTGGGGGCAGGGAGTGAGAGAAGGAAAGGATTTATCTGACCCTGAGAATAATTGGTGCATAGGTAGAGATTTGGGCCAGCTCTTCTGCCTTTTTTCTAACTTGTTATTCCTCTGATGATTCAAGCCTGACACTGTCACCTCCTTGCTGGCTTCGTCTAATCCAGTCATCCAGGGCGCAGGTCAAGCAGGGTTTTTGTGACAATGTAAGGAGCTGCCTTGCCTTTTTTTGTTAAAGCTTCTGTGAAGTGTCTCAGTGTTAAATAGCCGTGCCACATTCCAGGAAGGGGAAGGATCTGGATAAGGCAGAATCCCAGCACCACTCAAGGCGCTCTGTAATACTGTTGTTTCCCCTCAAATCTCTACTATCCAGCTGATCCAAGTTAAACACAGTAGAGGCCCCATGACAGCTTCCATGAATGCTCCGAGTTTGCAATGTTTATCTTTGCTAGAGGCAGAATGTTAACAGGTTGTAAATTCAGACCGAGTTTCCTCTCCTCCTGAAAGACAACCCTAGAGTCTCTACATACTGGAGATCACTCCTGAATATATATTTTCTCATATCCTCCCTATAATCCCTTAACTAATGCTGGGGAGAAAGTATTAGTTCTCAGTGCTGGGGAAAGCAGTTTTGCTGGGAGATGTATTAGAAGCTTATATGACTAGTTCACTGACTCAGAATAATAATAATAATAATTGGCTGGGAATTTGAAGAGATCGCAAGTGTTAACAAACAGCTAATCGCCAAAATGGACCTGAGCTGACCCAGGAAGTTCCCCAGAATGTTCAGATTCTGGTTCTTTTGGTTTCTTTATTTTAAATGTTAAAAATATAGTTGGGGGGTAGGGGCCACGCTGTTCAAAGCTACCTAAGGGATATGATGCACCAATTCCCATTGAAATGAATAGGAACTGGGGCCCAGATCCTCAGTGGGAGTTTAGTGCCTAAGTACTAGGCCAGGGTGACCAAATCCGTGGGGCACCTTTTGAAAATCTCACAAACCGTGCCAAAGGACAGCCTGAGAGCATAGTCACCTCCCACTGCATCCCCGAGAGCCTGAGGGAAGCGAGAGAAAAAACGGGCCTTCGCGGCATGCCCAGGATGTTCACGAATCGAAGCCCTGGCTAGCCAGGCAGGGTGGAGTTGGGAAAGTGAGTTCCACACTGTGAAAGTAGAATGAATTATATTGTAAAAATAGAATGGATTAAAGAAATGCTGTATGTACCTTTAAGCAGAAATAAGGAATGTTGAAATACAGGGGCCAGGAAAAGGAACATTAAGGCATAAACAATGAGTCCACTTAAGCTAGTGGTGGAACATTAGCCGGAGATCTGTAAAAGTTAGTAAGGAAATTGAATATGTATGTCTAGCCTCAGGTAAACTTGTCAGTTCTGCTTTCTTTGTCCTCTTGTTAAGTTTGCGCCCTTTTTATCTGTATAAAATAAGGTAGTGTGGGTCTTGCATGGTGCTCACATTATCTGAATGTATTAGCAGAGCGCTGTGCTAATAAACAGAATGGTCTAACAAATTGTGGATCCTGAATCTGACTTTGACAACACCCAAGGATCCTTCACACACGGCGCCCTGCCAGCAGCCTCTTCTTGTTTATGTCAAAGAGGTCCAGTTGGAGGCTTTCGTTGAGTTGACTGTGTCAATATGTCACAGGGAGGGAGGTGATTTCTCTGGATAGTCAGTCTCACCTGTCACTCATAGGGATGGGTGAAGCAGAACCAAAACTTGACCATCGCTATCATGCTGACCAATAATGCCTCACTGGTTCCATGTGCTCCCCCAGCCACCTGTCTGTATTCACGACGAGACATCAGATGTACGTAGATGGCCGGCTCTTTGGGGCAGGGAATGGCTTTTTGTTCTGTGTTTGTACAGTGCCTAGCATAACAGGAGCCCCAACACAGACTAGGACCCCAGGTGCTACGACAACACAAACACAAATAACAATAAAAGCATGAACCAAATCTGTTTGCTGGCACAGCGTAAAAAGTTTGATAACTTTGTTCATGATTGTTCACGTTCGCTCTGCTCTGCACTTGCCCATTCCAGATGCCCAGATTTATAGAGTGTATAGAGAGTGGTATATATCACTTGTCAATTACCATCTACTGGAGGCTTTCCCTTGACTATCCCATGAGAAAGCAGCTTCCTGGAGAGAAGGGGCGGGTTGGTGGGCAAGACTTTCCCTAACAGAATGGTTAGTTTAACAGGCAATTTCCCGCAATCTAGAAATCCTAGATACCAAAAGTTATCTATAGGTGACCCATCACATTTACCAATTGTGACTGAGGCTCCATTGTGTGAAACGCTGTATCAATGCATAATAAGAGACCGCCCCAGCTCCAAAGAACTTGCAGGTTAAATAGACAAAGGGTGAGAGAGAGAGGAGGTTTCGTTATACCCATTTATTAATGTAGAATTTAAGCAAAGAAGGATTAAGTGACTTGCCCTAGGTCATACAAGAAACCTGTGGCAGAGCTGGACATTGTAGTCAGATCTCCTGTGTCCTAATCTGGTGCCTTAACCACACAATCATCCTTTCTCATTAGAGGTTCTGCACATACTCAATGAATATATTTGGAGGTTATATGCCACTAAGGTCAGACTCCATGTTCCATTCAGTCTCTGGCTTGTCTGTTGTGACTGGCAATGAGGCTTTCAATTGTTACCATTTCGCAGTGTAGGCATCTGTCCCCTGAGAGTTAGAGTGAGACCCGGGCCTCACTTCACGCAGGAAGATGAAAGGAAAAGACTTTCTTAATAACACAAACCCTGTTTAATTGTCGCAGTTAGGCTCCTGCCTGAGTTTTATGGATGCCTCAAGATGGCTGTAATCTGCTGATTTGCTATGGAAGCAAAGAAGAGAAGGGGTTGACTTAAATTATGGCAGAAAGAGGTTAAATTTCTTTTGGCAGAACTTGAGAAGGTCAGAGACTTGCTGGAAAGTGCAGCCCAGGAACAGGTCTCAGCTACCAGGAGAGGCTCTTTGGGTTAAAAAAAAAAAAATGGTCCTGAGATGATGAAATCATTTCTTACCATGTGACCTTCAGAATGCAGTAACATTTGGTGCTCTCCCATAGCCTGGACAGATCAGTGGAGTATACAAGTGTTAGCAAATAGTACAGGCAGGGTAGGATTTGAGGCACCGGAGAAGAGCAACCAAAAGGGGTCAGGGGTTGCTAAGTCAAAGCAGAAGATTTTATTTATAGTATATAAAATTTAGAAAACTTCTTACTAAAAAGTCATACAGTGCAGCACCTGAGAAGGTGGGATTGTTTTGTTTGTTCTGTAGGAAGCAGCAGTTGTTGATCTGAGGGTAGACTGTGCTGGGATCAAAGAACAGCATGCCAGGGAAAGGATGGAGTTTAAATGGCGCATACAAGATTCAGAGCTAGCTATAACCTTCTGAAAAGAAAACACACTGGCAGGGAATGGAGGGCTTAGCGCTAGAAAACTGTTTCAAACCTAATGTCGGTCACAGGTGAAATTGAGTGTTGTCATCTCAACTCAGACTTTGATTTTGCAGCGGAATCACATATGATTGCAGGGCCTTCGCTGTTAGATCTCTTGTCAGTATCACAACAATCCCACACAATACAACACCACTGGGAGCCGGGCTGTCCTTGTCCATATGCAAACTACGCAGCTGCGTGCTGCTCCGGTGGCCAGCCTGATCCCCCAGCCGGCTGAGCCGTCCAGGAGAGCTGCCTCTGCTCCCGCTCTGCCCCCACCCTGCCTCTTCCCACCCCTGCTCCGCCCCAGCCCCGTCCCCACTCCACCCCTTCCCCTGAGCTCCATCCCAGGGAACTGAAGCAGGGGGCGGTCACACCCTGCACTCACCGGGCAGTGGGAAGTGGAGCGACCCAGCCCCAACCCACTCCACTCCGCTGGCTCGTCTTGGGGGATGATTCCCTCCTGCCCCCCCCAAGCCTGCTCCTGCCCTCCACAGACCTTGGGCGCAGCTCCCCCCCTCCCCCCACGGAGGCCTGGGACCAGCTCTCCCCTCCCCACACGTGGGGGGTGGCTGCGTAGGGCACCACAATGTCTAGGGACGGCCCTGACTGGTGAGTCTCTTGTTAGGAGCTGCTCCTAGTTGAACTAGGGAGGTGTTGGAATTTAGGATTGGCAGGTGAAGAAATTTGCAGAGCTCATAGCTTGCCTTCTGGATATCTTACGGTTGCAGGTGGTATTCACCCATCATGACCATAAACACGCACCCAAGATTTTAATTTAAATGGGAAAAATTTAATGTGAGAAGGCTTCAAAGACTCCTAGAGTCATAAATCACATCTTCCGCTGTGGCTGTTGCTGATTTAATTGCTATTTGGATGTACTGCTTTTATCAGATGCTTATTACATATAGTTACTGATAAACATGAGGTTTCTTGTAATCTAACAGCAGAAGAGACACCAAAATGCAATAAGAATGACAAGGTTTGTATCTGTAGTTGATTTGAACACATTAATTATGTTTATTTGTCTCTTAATTTTACACTCTAGGGAGCCTGAGACGTTTTAGGCTTAAATGAAAGCTTGCCGATGAAATTGAGGACTTCAGTTTTTGATTGGAAAGTGTGAAATTAAACAAAGTTGGTTTATTATTGTGGGGTTTTCTAAAATTCCTTTCTTTAGTCTTGGCAAGAATTATCCAGTGATTTTCAAATGTAAAGTGCCAGAGACTGTCTTCTGTGAAGTCAAGATGCTACTTGTTTTTCATGCCAACAAAATGCTCTAGCTATCTGTTGGGGAGAAGAGGGAGAAGCCCCCAGATCAGTCTGAGACAAATCTGAGCTACAAGTTTTTTGTGATGCAAATTAATAACCACAGAGATCCAGGCAAAACAGTCAAGTTTTCATCACTCAACATTCTGGCTACTACATGGAAAAGGGCTTCAAACCCATCCTTAGAGAAATCCTGATTCAGTGTGAACCTAAAGCTGATCTCACCATTACTCTGTCCAATTGTAAACTGAAGGTGATTCATCTCTCTACTGTGTGGTTTATTTCTGCCAAAGGATCAAAAATTACAGCCCCAATCCAGCAAAGCACTTAAGCACATGCTTAGCTTTCAGCATATGAACAGTCCTATGCATAGCAAAGATTCTGCTCACATGCTTAAAGTTAAACATATTCTTTGGTGCTTTGCTGGATTGGGACTTATGTTTAGATCTTTCCCCATTCTTTCTTCCTCCATCCATGAGGACGGGGAGGGAAGAGTGCACACTTCCTCTTTTCTTAGCATGTGGCCTGCTGAAAGGAAGCAGGACTCTTCCTTTTGTCTAACCTTGCTGACTGACTGGTGGTCCTGTCTCTGTTTCAACTGCTGGATTGAATTCTCAGCTGATCAGGGACCCCATGAGAGGAGCAATGCAGTTCAGTGAAACTTCAAGGACAAGGGTAGGATTTCAGACCTTTGAATACTGGATTTGATAGGGAGGCCATAAGCCTTGGTTGGGTTACTATTGCCATGGACGTAGTCAAAATGGTCGAGGGGTTCTGGCAGTATTCCAGTGGAATGTAGCTTATGGCCATAGCAAGGCAAAACAAGAGAATTTTGGTCCTACTTTGGACAGAGGTCCAAAACCAACACCTAGAGGCTATATTGGATGCTTTAGAAATGCCGATAGTCTGTATTCTGAGATGTAATTCTTTGGGTGTTTGGACAACCAAATGCCTGGAGCAAATATAACCACTTCTAACTCTCCAGAGAGCAGCAGTGGTGGTAGGTGACGGATTACTTGCTCTGTTGGCTGATGGAAAATGTGGCCCACGGAGATGGAAAAGGAAGAGTGAAATAAAGTATGAAAGCTGGAAGACAAAATTTGATTTGCTCGGTTTTGACATTGGGGTTTGATGAACTCAAGTACGTCCTGCTCGCTTCTGATGATTAGACCGTCCTGCTGTTGGGGAAAGCAACTGAAAAGCATGATGTGGTATAATTAGCCAAATGTTTCATACGGGATGAGTGGCACGATGGGTTTCTATAGGTTGGCACGATGCGTTTTGGAGAAGGGAGGGATAAAATGAAGTGGCTGGCTGAGTGATCCTATGGGATTGAATAGGCACAGCAGAGAGGAAAATTGTTCAGTTGGGGAAGTGTGCTCTGAGGAAGCCTGGAGTACTCCAGCTGCTTGTCATCTCCACTTATTGTCACCCGCCACACTTGCCTCAGTTTAAAGAATGTGGTATATGTATAAACGCTACACAGGTTAGGGAGGTAAATACCGGAGACTAGCAAGCAATTTGGCCCAGGAGTCTTTAGTCTAGGGGTTTACTGGGGAGCTGAGACTTACAAGTTTTTATATATAAAGTTGGTACGATTGGTTATTTTCAATGAATATTTAATTACAGCCTTACAACAAGGTCAGCCAATCTTTGGAAAGGAACTAAATAGACTTTGTTCTGCTAGCAGTCAGATATCATAAGTAAATTAACATTTAAGTGAAAACATTTGTAGCATGTATGTAGAGACCTACTTAAAAGTACATGGTACTCAGTACGGTCTGACCTAATTCTGATTCATCCATTGACCTTGTTATATAAAACTCAGTGCCCTTTTTAGAGGGAGAGTAACAGATTACACATCTGCATATTTATTTAGGAAGCTTAGTCTTCTGGGTATTCATACCCTAATTCCAGTGCTAAGTGCAATCACAGCATTGATTTTTTTCCTTACTAAATGTAACCTACTTTATTCCTGAATAGGATGCTTCTTTAAATGGGTTTTACATAATGGTAGATGCGAAGGCCACTCATCCTAATGCCCAATATTGTAGTTAATTAACAGAACGGTATTGTAGCCAGGGCCTTTTGTCCTCTGGTACTGGATTGTACTACTAACCTTGGTCAGATAAAGTGTCCCCCCTAATAAACAAGAGTCCATCCATTGACTATTTCGAGCTCCATGGTTGAAAGAGCAATTTGTAACTCCTGGGGAAATTGTAATCCTAATCAAAATTCAAACATCGTGAATCCGATTTCAACTGACATTGTGCCATTTCAAAGCCGTTTTCAAGTGGAAGAGGCACAGAAGGTCTAGGTTGAAGATCTTTAACTCTCTTTCTTTGGTGAGTTATTAACACTTAAGCAGTGGGTGTTCTTCAGATATGGATTTCAGAGGTTTTATCAAATTTCAGTGCCAGGCAAATTTCAGTGCCAGGATGGCTTATTTTTTTAATTAAGAATTTGACCAAATATTAAAAAAAAAAAACTTAATAAATACCCGAAGGAGAGCTGTTAGAATAACTGATTTTTCAGTTTGTGATGAACTGAAGAATTGGGGGGGAAATAGTTTCAGGTCGACCCAAAATGGAAAATGTTTCAATTTTTTTGGTGAAACGAAAATTTGATTTCAGTGGGAGTTAGGCACTTAGATGCCTCGTGGGATTTTCAGAACCACGTATCTGCATCCTTAGGTGCCTAATAACCTTTGAAAATCTGGTCTTCAGAGTCTAATTTTCCATTGTGCTCTATCCCCTTTCCTCCAGGCTTCCACTAAGGTAAGCCCCATAAGGACAATACACCAGTGGCCTGAGTTAGAACAGGACTTAGGTTGCTATAAGTAATGCTGGGGCCAGATTGTTGCAAAATCAAGTTGTTGTAATTGACTGCTATCCCCTGCACACATGTACGAGAATCCAACTCTGACTTTTGTGAGCTCACAAGTGCTCTGGAGATAGGAACTGTATTAGTGCCTATGTAGATGGATAGGTCTCTCTCAATCTTGATGTCCTGTAATGAAAATTGATTGTCACCGAAATTGGAGTCATAAATTTTGCACTTAAGAGAATCTTCAATCATTTTATAAACTCTCTTTAATTAAACCTGATAACATCCAGGGCTGATGTTATTAGAGGCATAGAATGAGATTAACTAACTTGTCCAGGGTCACACAGCAAATCCATGGCAGAAATGAAAATACAGACCCCAGTTTTAATCAATAGATTACGTTCTTTGTATGGTAAAGTTTTCAAAAGAGAATCTCCTTAGAATGGCATTATAGAATGAGAGGACCCAAAAGACAAAAAGCAAGAATATGAACCAATGCACTATTAATGCCACAGAACTACAAGTATATCAGAAGGAAGGAAGAAGGTTGCTTCAAAGAGCTGCTACTGAAATCCATGCCAGTGGAAAGAGTCCAAATGAGACTCCTATGATGTATCCAAGCCTATGTACATACTACCTCTTATGTTAGTATAACTTATGTCACTCAGGGGTGTGAATAAGCCACCCCCTGAGCAATGTAAGTTACATCGACCTAAGCGCTGGTGTGGACAGCGCTATGTCAGCGGGAGAGCTTCTCCCACTGCCGTATCTACCCCCACTCGCGGGGGCTGCAGTAGGTAAGTCAACAGGAGAGCTCTCTCCCACCAGCTTGAAGCATCTGCACTAGCAGCACTATAATGGCGCAGCTGCTGCCGTGCCGCTGTATGCCCTGTAGTAGCCATAGCCTAAGTTTGGGTTCCGAGGACTTTGTGTGGGTCTTCCGCAAATTTCTACCTAAGTGGGGAATTTTTGCAGAAATGGGGGAAAGAATCCGGTGTGTAAATTTTCTTACATTCACAGTTGCTGTCATAAACCACCCCCAGAGAACCTGGCTTTCTCAAAAAGCTTCACAACATGAAGATGGTATGATCATGATGGTCCCTTCTGGCCTTAAAGTCTGAGACTATGGAAATATAGTTAATTTATCCTTTCAATAAAATTAAAAGGTTGCCATTGGTAGACAAAGCTCAGGTCTGCATTAATGACAGGTTTCAGTGGTAGCCGTGTTAGTCTGTATCAGCAAAAAAACCGAGGCATCCTTGTGGCACCTTAGAGACTAACACATTTATTTGGGCATAAGCTTTCGTGGGCTAGAACCCACTTTGTCAGATGTATGGATTGGAAAATACAGGAGCAGGTATAAATACATGAAAGGATGGGGGTGCTTTACCAAGACTGACCTACCATTGCCAGAAGGACACCTTGGTTTTTTTTGGTCTGCATTAATGTTATCCCTCCTGCTATCTTTACCAGGTTCAAATGGATTTAAAAACACCTTCAATGCTTTCCTTAATGCTGATCTATTGAATTTTTTTGAGCTACATTAGGAAGGCCACAGTCATGAATTACCCTCTTCTAAATATTTCACAATTGCTGCTCCCAACAGGGCCAAGGTGAAGAAGGGCGTGAATATTCTGAGCGCGAAGACAAGCGATCCCCGGCAATGGGACGTGAAGCAGGAGGTGGGGAATGGTGGAAAACATTCAACCACGACCGTTAGCTGTCAAAGGATAGCACCAAATTCAAGGAACAGGTAAGAACGCTCACATCTGCTCAGCATTACACTCATTTATATCCCCGTTGCCATCCATTGCTTGAAAGACTGAGGGCTCATGTTAACCACTACTTAGTAGAGCTATTAAACTTACAGCCTGGAAATCTGGAGACACTTATGTTAACTACGGCACCATCTGCTGATCTATAACTGGGCATCTCACTTTTCAGACAATAAAACTCCTCAGTTTAAGCTGAAACGAATAGAATAGAGCTATTTTTTTCAGCATGAATGTCTTTGAAAGGTCTTTACTGAGCATAGATTTGTCTGACTTGATAGCTTTGACCTTGTTTCGTCCGTGGTTGGTCCATCAAGTCGCCAATGAACTCTTCTATAATGAGCCTTGATAACTCGTAAGCATTAGTGTGGGATCCTCATGCAAAGCTTTCGGTATTGACAATGTTCAGTATAATAAAAAAAGTTTGGGTGGTTTGGTTTGGTTTGATTTTGTGCCGTATGTGGACAATTATTTTCTCCCAGAATTTTTGAATTGAAGTCCTCTGTGCCTGGTTGGGTCACTCTGAGATATACCGGGAGGAGGAGTCTGCCTTCCTTCTCACCATGAGGCATAGAAACTTGTATGGATAATGAGTATATTTGATAAGATAAAACCAGATGAGGTATAAATGCTGATGCTCTAGGGCATAAGCCTACCACTAACTGCCTGGGCAAAGGAAGAAATCGACCCTGTGTCCAATGCAGTGTTTCTTGCACCTTTTATTGACTCATCTAGTACTAACCACTGTCAGAGACAGAATACTGGACTCCAGGGAGCACTGGTTTGATCAGAATGGCGATTCCTATGTTTCTGTGTTGTATGTTTTTGTTAAGAGTTAATCCAGCTGTAACATACCCGTTTGTGACTGTTTCTCAGGTCGAATCTTCTCCCATTTCAGACAATAAGAATTATATCATATGTTTCAATGGAAGCTAGTTTGGCTCTCATTGCACATTACCATAACGAATGCTTACTGCTCTCCTGTGTATTAGATCTGTGCAAATGTATGATCCATATAAAACCATGTGATGCTTGCTTGGGTTGGTGTTTCATTACTACCTCAAGTCTTAGCCCAACCTTGTTGCAGAGGGTCATAAACATTCAATCCACCTTAGCTTGGTTTGTGACATCCCCTGCAATTGGTCTGAAGATTTGTGCACTATTCCTTCAGGCACAGGGGAGTTTGAGGAAGTTGTAATCATGTTTTTACTCTGTGCCCGGACAACGAGAGTGCATAGCAAATGGTAGACTTGCATAAAGTGTCAAAACATCTGTTGCCACGAGCAGCTTTCTGGCTCAATCCATCTCTGCTAGATATCACTGCAGTTAGTGGGATTTGCAATAGAGAGGTTGCAGGAGAAAAGAGAAAGTATAAATCATTTAAGTCTGCCAAATAACGGTGTTTGAAAAGCAAACCAGGGCTTTAGAACCAGCGTATAATGCCAAATGTATTTACAGCTGTGGAAATATAATAGTCAGGTTATCAAAACCCAAATTAAATCTTCTTAATCCAATTTGCATCATGTCTAATTAACCTATAAAAATATTTTTAACACTGATTATGCAAATAAAAGTGAATGTGTTAATTAACACCTCTTGATTTGCATATGTAAATAGCCCTTTTCTTTCAAAAGCATGACTGGGCTAGGTTTGAATGGAATATTAATGCATTAGGAAGAATTGGATAGACCGAAACCTTGACGCCATTAGCTCTTCAACCACTGTGGAAGTATATACCAGCTAATGTACTGAAATACAGCTTTTACTATATGAAGTAGTATTAATGGGATTTCCTCACTGAACACAATGAGTGCCAGTTAGGTGTCTCTACTGATTTTCCATGGGGGATGCATGCCGAGAGATGGACATTATGATTGTTATTGAGTGTCATTTGGAGCCCTCTCGGTGCAAAGCACAAATATTCTATTAAGCTAATTTAATTTGGCTGAGGATTTCAGACCTCTAATGGAGTCTTTCTCAATTGCCACCGGTTTTTTCAAAGTAGCGTAGCAATGTAGCTTGTCTGTACAATGTAAAACATTCTGGTGGGTAAGGTCAGATTAGAAAATGTGAGGTTCTGCTTGGGAGTTTCAGCTTCCATGTAGTTTAAGCTTCTCCTGCTGAAACTCAGTGAACTTGTAAACTTATTTGAGCAGAGAAGGATGTTTTCCATGTTAAAACGAAGCAAATAAAGATTTTTATTTCTCAGATGTGTTACGAAAATGGGATCTGTTCACACAGCTTGCCGTGGAGATAATAGCCAGATGCACAGTATAGTGTTTTTCCTCCTAGCACGATCAGCTCCGTTCCAGTAAAGCTCAGAGAACCAGTTTAGCAGGGAGAGAGAAGGAGAGGTCTTTGAAAGCTGTACAGTCTTCCCCCTGCTTTGCAAGCTATCTAAAAAACAATTGGTTCTCCCCTTGGGCAGTTACGCAGCCCCAGTTTGGTAGAACCATCCTGATTCTCGGTGTACTACGAAATACGGTCTCCTGAAAATTATTCTGGGCCAGCAAAACGAGTTTGCATCCCATTGTTCACTGTGATCCACAGGGTTTCTTTGCAAAATCATGATGTGATACAGTGTTGATGCTGCAATGACTTTGTCGAGCACACACATAGGGAAATCTGCCCTTTATGCCTTTCTTCTGGGCAGCCCCCATCACCTGGAATCCCTTATTTGCTACACCATCACACTTTGCTCTTTCAGATTCCTTAAAACTAAGGTCCTGATGCAGCAAAGCACACAAGCACAAACTCACCCTTGATTTCAAGTGCTTTGCTGAACTAGGAGATAATATCTTCCTAAGGGCCGGTAAACACTACTGCTGTCCTTCAAAGAAGCATGGATGAAACAAAATGGATTTTAAATTAAAAAACAAAAACAAAAAAAAACCAGATAAAACCTAAACAATTGTGGAAGTGACTAGATGCTATTAATTTCCCCCTTGGGTCACTTTGCTTTTTCTTGCATCCTCCCCCCCACCCTTTTGTATGTTGTTTGTGTATTTATATTGTAAGCTCTTCAGGGACAAGGACTGTATATTCATATTCATGTTAGCTTGGTGCCTGATACACAATAACAAAACCATAAGGGGGTGTATTTTATTCCGATTTAAAATGATGTACTATGAACTCCCAAGAATTTAGGTAAACCACACATTCTCAGGCTCCATAAACTTGTATTCTGAAACCCCAAGGCCATAGCACATTACCTTCTGCTCATCAAGAAAGATTCCACCGTTAAAACAGAGTGACTTTTTGTTGCCAGAAGCAGCTTGAACCCAACAGTGCCTAGGTGCCCAATAACATAACCTATTCTGAGGTCTGGTCTATACTACCCGCCTGAATCGGCGGGTAGAAATCGACCTCTCGGGGATCGATTTATACAATCGATCCCCGAATTGGCGCTCTAACTCCACCAGCGGAGGTGGTAGTAAGCGCCGCCGACAAAAAGCGGCAGAAGTCGATTTTGCCGCCGTCCTCACAACGGGGTAAGTCGGCTGCAATACGTCGAATTCAGCTACGCTATTCACGTAGCTGAATTTGCGTATCTTAAATCGACTCCCCGCTGTAGTGTAGATGTACCCTGAGCTCCATTTGACCTGTGATTAAGATAACAACCTATTGATTAGGGGGAGTGGAACACAAACAACTCCTTTTGCAGTTCGTGTCTCTTGTCGGTTCTCTTTTCCAGGGGACAGTTGGCTGAACTGAAATGTGTCCTAAAGATAGATGAGCAGATTTTGGTTGCTGTCTTAGCTACTTAAATGTCCTGATCCTGGTGCATCATCTCCCTGCCATTCTTAGCAGCAGCCTAGGGGACATATGGCCAGTTTAAGGCCTTCCCCATGCTCCCTGGGAATAGCCTCAGTGCAGAAGGGGGACTGATGGGAAGCCAGCTCTAAGTTACCTGCACAGCAACCCCAGACACAAGGTGTTCCAGGACAGATCAGGGGGTGGAGTGGAAGGTGGAACAGCATCAGAGTAGAGGACATTGAGAAAACGTGGGATGGGACCTGACTGGGAAAGCCTGTGCTCCGGAGATTCTGTCCTCTCAAAAGGCCCCCTAGGGACCATTGCAGCCAGGATGCAACTAAAGGCTACTTTGGCTTGATATGGAAGCTGATAGGGCCCTTGAAGCGCCTGAATGAGGCAGGCACAAACTGCCTTCTTTCCATCCTTGTGCTGGTATCTGGGCCAGTGCAAGGATGAATTTGTTCCATTGTGTGTGTGTGTGTAACAGTCAGAGCAGTCAGTGGTGGCAAGGAGTCACTTGGTGCTTGTAAGGGAATCCTGCTTTGTTGTCTAACATTGGTTGTGTATCTAACTGGGTAGAGGAAGTGAGTGTGGGAGAATGAAGAAACTTGTTAGAAAAACTGACCTGATGGAAAACTACTACAATGTAACGCTTCATCCCCTTGGCCCTGAACCTTTGAGGGACCTGTGGATTTATGGCTCTCTAGCCATCTGCCTAATAAAAAGCCATACTCGGGGAGAGTACTTCCCGCTCACATATCAGACTGTGTCACAGTCATTTAGTCCCATCCCCCAACACACATAACACATCGTTTTAGCAGGCTGAGAATCTCTGCAGTCGTACAGAATGAGCTGATGATGTTACCGAGTTGCATTTCATATCATCAGGATGCAGAGGAAACCAAAAAAGCCATTAGAATTCTCTGCAGGTCCTTGGCCTCACATGATGCTGATAGATCAAGTGACTCAAGCATGAAGCAAAAGTGCTCTTGTGATTAAAAAACTAGGGCGTATGATCAGCGTGTTTCAAAGCAGTAACACATTGGGTGATGGTTTGTGTTTCTGGCTTTATATTTCACCTGGAGATAAGCAGTCCCCGCCAACATTCACCCTCTCACATACCAAGGTAGTATTTTAGAGCCTGTAGCCTTTCCAGCCTGCACAGTTTGTGATCAATTAACCAGGAATCTCACAAAGCTCAGAGGCCGGGTGGCAGTGAATTAAGCCACCCACTGTCCTGAAAACACTGAGGTTTGATCAGGGATCGCTGCTGCTTGCACTGGGTATCCAGATGTTTGGTGCTTAAGGATCAAGGTTTCTCTTTGGAGTTGTTCTTCTGTGGGGTACTTGAGTCGGGATGGCACGTACCACTGCTGTGATATTAGGCAATGGGAAAAGACCACAGGATTTCATGGGGTAAATTTACAACAGATGCTGGATTTGTGCCTGCAAACATTTGTATGCATAAACTGGCTAGTTAGCCATGGGAGAAAGCTGAGCGGCTTCCGGTTTTTACTGCTGATGAACCCACGTGACTAACAATTTCCATTCCTTTATCCAGGAGGTTGCGTATGAGCAAACGTGGTTGGCTGAATATTTTCTTTTAAATATTATGCACATTTTAGAGCAAATTGGGCGCAGCCCTTGGGCTACGGGCAAGGTACCAGTGTGACCCTCAGAGCTCCCAGTGTTGGTCATCCCTGAGTTGTACTGTGAAGTGAATCTGTCTGCTCAGCGTGACACATGGGATTGTACCTGTGTATCTGTCCTTAACGTCAGTAGAAATCACACAGCTAAATCCTTATCTGCGGCTTTAAAAGTATTCCCTTCCCCTTTTATTTCCTTGCCTCATCGAATTTCTCTCTGCCTGTTGTCTCTGCAATTTAGGGTTAACCCCTCCCCCCACCCCCCGTGCCTTATACAGGGCAAACCACGGCAAAGAATCCTCCAATGAATCATGTGAGTGCCAGGACATCTGCACAGACGGCGGAGGAGCAGCCAGCTGCACATTGTAATAGCGTGTTTTCTAGGCCACAGAAGTCTAGGGTTACAAGGTTGCTTCCCCAAGGAAGCTTTCGTGAGGACGCTCTCTCGCTGCTGTAAATGCCTGGAGCGTTCATCTAGGCAGGGTCGCGGGGTATAAAGCCCCCTGAACTCTTCCCGTATCAGGGAAGGAAGCAATCTATTTCTAAGGTCGAGGAAAATCAGGGGTATGTTCAGCGACTGTAGCCCCAGCCCTTATGCCCGCCATAGATGCATGCACCTGCTGTCTTGCTGGAGAAGGTCTGTTTTTCATTCTCTGGCTTCTTTGGAGCTTGTGGTGGGGCGGCGGGGCAGCAGGCCAGTGAAGCACGACTAAAGCAATGTCAAGGGGAGCTCTCTTGAGCGTTAAGGAAAAGTAAATTCTGTGGGAATCCATGTGAAACGAGTGTTTTGCGGAGGCTACGTTACCCTTTCTGTTCCATACTTTGACTGATTCGGCTCCGGACGTATCAAACGTCAGCGTAATAATAACCACCGCAGCTCTCATGGCAACAAGCTGCAACCCTCCGAG
Organism: Trachemys scripta elegans; assembly: GCF_013100865.1. Lineage (NCBI taxonomy): Eukaryota > Metazoa > Chordata > Testudines > Emydidae > Trachemys > Trachemys scripta. Next base: position 10,656,565 of record NC_048312.1, read on the forward strand.
GTAGATGGGAGGGTGAGCAACCAGACTCTTCTTTTAAAGAGCTGTTTACTATCAGGAGTTTCTCCTGGACTTCACATGGAATCCGACATAAATTTATGTGGCCTGAGTTATTAGAAAAGGTTCAGGACAAGGCAAAAGACAAATAGGATCTGCATAGCTCAGAGGTCTTCAATCTGTGGGGTGCGCTCCCCTAGAGGGGCACAGAGTAATGTTGGAGAGAGCATGGCTGGGGCCTGAACCAGCCCCCACAGGGGGTGGGGAGGGAGCAACACCCAGCTCCACTCCTGGCCCCGGCCCTGGCCCCATGTCCATGGTCCCGGCTGCCCGCCCTGCGCCCAAGGGCTCTGCACCCAGCCTTGGCTGCAGGCCTCAGCCTCTATCCAAAAGTCCACTCCCGCTCCCAGCTGTGGCCCCATTCTCGGCTCCCTTGCCCCTGTCTGCATCCCCCCGCTCCCGGGCCACGGTCCCGCTCCCAGCTCAATGGGGAGGTGAAGCAAGGGGGGGGGGGGCGCACAAGGTAAAAAGTTTGAGGATCACTGGCCTGGATGGTACAGAGGATACCAAAGGAAAAGTGGTTTCTTCTTTCTGGCTGCTGCATTCCATTCATTCCCTTCTCTTTAAAGGTCAAAATAGGGCATCATAGACCAGCATGGGATTTTCAAAAGCAATCGTTGCTGGCCTTGAAGTCAATAGTCAAGCTCCCATTGGAGCAGAGGTGGGCCCAATGCTGAGTGCTGTTGGAAACACCACTCCCAGACTGCATGTGGGAGAGTGCCTTGCCTTAGTCAAAGCTAGTGCTGTGTGGGTTCATAGAGAAGAAAATAATAACTAGGGATGAGCAAACTGGACTGGATATAATAAGCACCATCCATGATCTCTTAGCAGGTTCCAAAAGTTCAATATACACTTTACATTTTACATTTGCCTCCTCTGCAATTGCTGATTCTGTCTGGAAGCAGAAGAGCTGAAGAACCTCAAGGCAGGTTGGTCTTAGGGCACTTCTGGCCCACCTAGAAACTTCACAAAAAAGCCCCTTCTCAGGAGATTTTCTGCTTAGATTTGCTGGCTCGGCAGCTTTGGATAGTTCGGAAAAGCTTTTTAGGCGATTATCCAAACCAAACGATCTAAACCTTTTGTGGTTTGGCCATCGCATGTAATATCCTGGCCCGGCTTAGAGACCTCAGTTCCTCCTGGCTACCATCCTCGCATTCCATTCTGGCTGTATGTATTCTGACTGTTGTTTTGTTTCATTAGTATGTAAATAGCGCCCACAGTAGAATATACTAAATTGAATCGGATTGTGCAATCACACAAGAATGGCATGACTTTATATCCATTCCATATTGAGAGACTGACTCAATAATAACTGTAATTTACAAAGTCTAGGGTGAGATGATGCTTTTGATTTTTAACAAAATAAGCATCTTTCAGAGTGACTAGAAAATGTACTTTCTATCTGCTTTCCAACCTGGGGCTCAAGTGACGTCTGTTTGGTGGGTGTGTTTTTTACCGAGCTCTTGGCAGGCATAGAGCAGCAGTCTGACTGTCACCTGCATGTCCTGCGGAAGGCCAGTCCATTACTGCCACTTGCACGCTGCAGTCCCCTGCATCTTCTCCTCTAATAAGCTGTCTTTGTTAACTAGGTTATCTAGGAAAATCTCTCTGTGGTGCGGCACTTTCCTGGACTGACACTTCTGTTTATTTTCCTCTTTGCACATAAAAGCACAAGTTCTGATTTTAGTTCAGGTCAGCTCTTATTTATCCGTGTCACTTGGCATATTTGGGGATATTTTCGCAGCTATGGTAATGCTGCCTTGTGATTTGGAAGAGGTGGAAAATAAAGGGACAAAATGATGCATAGCCGGGGGGGGAGGGAGGTGTATTTTTTTTTACAATCTTAGAAGCAGAAACATCTGCTAGAATCCATAAACAGCTGAGTTCAGCAACAGGGCATCATGCTGTCGAGCAGCTCTGCTTTCCTCTCTAACTTACACAGCGGTGAAAGGAAATAAATCAGTCAGGCAATAAAGCATGAAGCAAAATTGGGGGGGGGGGAATCCCCAAATCAACTCTTTCTAAAAGATTGAATAAGATCCCCATTAGTGCTCACTAAAGCAATCTGAATTATGCACCTTATAGACAGAAGCACACTCCACTGTCTCTACGTGAAGAATTCCATAATAATAAATCTCACCTGAACTATTCCGATTAGACTTAGACTGCAGCACAGGAAGCCATAGTATGGAATAGGCCCCCAAGAGAAGTTGGTGGAAGTCTGGTTGCTTGAGACTTTTATAACTGGACTGGACAAAGCTCTAGGAAATATACTGCACTGGCAGGGAACTGAATGAGATGATCTTAAAGCTTTGTTCCATCTCTAGCTTCTGTCAAGTCTGTATCAACTAGCACACTGTGGACAGTGCCCAACCATAGTTTAAGTAGTAGTACATATTCGTCTGAGACCCCTGCCGTTCCCAGGGCATTACAGGCTGAGCTGGAGACAGGTGGATGGATTCTGTATTGACTTACAGAGCTCACCATTACAATGTCGTAACTTGCTTCACATTCACAGGCCTCAGAGATTTCACAGTTATTTCATATTCGAAGTACACGGGAAAACCTTGGCACTCCCTCTCCTGTACAACTACATGGTAATGGTGACCATTGTATGAGCCCTGCACAAATTGATTATATATGTGCAAAGCATTTCTTAGAGTTACAAGTTAGTCATGATAGACTAATAGAACTGGTCAGTTAGGGTCAAATCTAGGGGCAGGTGCATCCCTGGCAAGGCACCTATGCTTGTGTGGCTATAGGTTCCTTTTATTAGTAGGGCTGTTCCTTTAGCTCACCAAGCACAGCCATGATTTTGACTTGAATCGCAAGTTCTACCTCTAGCTGCTCTTGTGCAGAGTTAGCCAAGTGATGCTATTTGCATACGTGCAGCTAGTAATGGTTGTGCATTACAAATAACCCAACCGTTCATAGATCATATTGCCTGCCTTTTCTGTTAATGCATCTATGATAGGGCCAAAAATAATAGCTAGGGAAAAAGTCGACTTTCCTTTTCTTTTTTCTTTTCTTTTCTTCCAGCTGAATATCAACACGTTTCATTGACTTCACCCATGGAATCCATTCCAGTTGCAGTTAGTTGTAAGGAGAATATATCTGGAATGGCTGAGAAAGTAATTTTATAAGTACAGAAAATGTTCAATGGCACAATCAGAACATGGTTCTCAGGGTGGTTTTAGGGTTTAAGGTTGGAGTCTGACCCTCAGGATGCACTTGATGGACCTAATTCTTCTCTTCCTAACACCAGTTTTACAAAGGTGTAACTCCACTGAGCTGAATGGAATTACTCCTGATTTCACACAGGTAAGGAAAAGGATCCCCTATATATCTGAAAGAGGTTTGTTTAGCGCCTCATTGCTAATATTCAACTCTGGTTACAAACATGTAGTTTTGAGCAAAGGCCCCTATGCGAGGGTCTGCTCTTCCACTCAAATGGTAGCTGAGTAACTGGCATGTTGTACTGTACGTTGGCTCCATTGCAGTACACACCAACCTGCATGTGAAAAGTTAATTCTGTTCTTTAATTGCTTAGTTATATCTCTCTGCCTGGAAACACAGTAGAATGGACACCTTTGCTAGTTTGTGGCCTGTGTGAAGCTTTGCAGACAGGTGTGGGGCGTACATTACCATCTTACATGTCGCTGTACTATTCAGCCATGGCACAAGCGGAAGGAGCAAATACCAGAAGGGTGTCATTGTTTTGTTGAAGCACTTTTCAGCGCAAGAACAATGTGAGCGCTTGTGAAACTGTTTGACTAAATCACGCTATCTATGTCACAGACTGACAGAGCTAAAGATGTTGAACATTCAGGTCAATAGGTTCCAGTTAACTCTCCCCGCTGTGTGTTGCAGTACATATTTTACATATCAAGGCGGAGATTGTGTTGTCTCATTTGAAAAGCAAGGGTGCTAGCATATCATGGACACGGCACTACTACAGCCTATGTAATAGTTCATATTGAGCTGAGATCCCTGTAGTTCTCTCGACATAAATGACTATGGATGAAAGAGTGTTTACTGCATTGGCCAATGTGGGGTCAGCATTAAACAGTCATCATCTACCCACCATGCAGAGGCATCAGAGATATCACAGTTATCTGTATGCAGTGTTATTGTAGCTGTGTTGGTCCCAGGATATTAGGGAGACAAGGTGGGTGAGGTAATATCTGTTATTGAGCTGACTTCTGTTGGGGAGAGAGACAAGTTTTTGAGCTTACCGAGAGCTCTTCTGCGTAAGTACAAAAGCTCGTCTCTCTCCCCAACAGAAGTTGATGTCATGCTTGTATGAATTTTCTGGTTTTGGTTGGTTTCTGTCACATAAATGGGGTGGGGATGAGGAGAGGAAGGAAGAGTTTAAATTGAACTGTTTTTAATTATACTATATATCTCCTGGTGACTGGGCATGGTGGAGCCGGACGGCTCCATTTGTCATCAAGTTGGTCTTTGTGGGTTTGAAAAACAACTTATTATGCATCATTTACATATATATATAATGACTCAGATTCTGTCCTGAGATACACCCATACAATCCCATTGTTTGCAGTGGGCTGTTTTTGTGTAACCCAGGGCACAATGGGGTGCAGTGCAAGATTGGCAAGTGCATTCCCTTGTAATATTTGCAAACCTCTTAATAGAAAATGCAATTGGATAATAGTGAATATGCAAATATTGACAATGCATTTTCACACAGCAGTGTATAATGCATCCTCTCCTATCTGAGCCTTTTCCCAGGAAGCCCAATACTTTTTTCCTGGTAAAACCACAGGAATCTGACCCAAGGGAACTAGACTTTGTGACGCTGCGGTCTATATGGTTTTATAAAAATATACTAATGAGTGAATATAATGTAACTGGAATATGCTTCATGCAAAAGGTCTCTTGTAAGGTATCATTACAAAGCTTATAATCTACTGAGTGTGATAATCCTATTTGTATAAATGTACCACTCTTGTATCTGAAACTAGAAATATGAAATATAACTCTGAGGGCCTATTGTATTATGCAAAGTGTGGGCCATTAATGGTGGTTTGGAATCTTGATGACTCCCATTAACCAGGACAATTGTCTTTAGATGGGTGTGTTTTACCTGTAAGTCTTCCTGTATACCTATGCGCTGGCAAGTGGGCAATGAAGTCTTGCAGTGACATGTGATCATGTCACCTGAACTGGAATCCATCTTTAACCTGATGTCTTTTCATTGAGAAAGAGGGGGTGGGAACCTAGAGAGGGGCAAAGAATTCCTGCCTTATGCAAAAGATATATAAAGGGGTGGAAGAGAACAAAGGAAGGAGAGGAGCCATCATGAAGAATCCCCTAGCTACCACCTGAGCTGGAACAAGAACTGTACCAGGGGAAAGAATTGTGCCCAGGCCTGGAAGATGTCCAGTCTGAGGAAAAAATTTACTGAAGCATCTCTGAGGGTGAGATTATCTGTATTCAGTTTGATTTAGACATAGATTTGTGCATTTTATTTTATTTTGCTTGGTGACTTACCTTGTTCTGTCTGTTACTACTTAGAACCACTTAAATCCTACTTTCTGTATTTAATAAAATCACTTTTTACTTATTAATTAACTCAGAGTATGTATTAATACCTGGGGAGCAAACAACTGTGCATATCTCTTGATCAGTGTTATAGAGGGCGAACAATTTATGAGTTTACCCTGCATAAGCTTTATACATGGTAAAATGGATTTATTTGGGTTTAGACCCCATTGAGAGTTGGGCATCTGAGTGTTAAAGACAGGAAGACTTCTGTTAGCTGCTTCCAGGTAAACCTGCAGCTTTGGGGCAAGTAATTCAGACCCTGGGTCTTTGTTGGAGCAGATGGGGGTGTCTGGCTCAGCAAGACAGGGTGCTGGGGTCCCGAGCTGGCAGGGAAAGCAGGGTCAGAAGTAGTCTTGGCACATCGGGTGGCAGCTCCCAAGGGGAGTTCTGTGATCCAACCCGTCACAGACTTCCACCACCAGGCTGCCCTCAAGATCCCCTCTGCAGCCACCAGAGGAAGGACACAGCGTTCAATTTTTAGCCGAGTTGTGCAATTTAGTACATAACATACGGTGTAAATAGGTCACATAGTATTGCCTCTGAAATACCTTACTCCATCAAACATAACTTCTCCCAGGTTCCATCCTGGACCACTAATACACTTCTCTTCCATTCTTATTGCACCAACGTTCTAGTAGTGCCAGCGTGAAATGAGTTTATTAAGGAAAACTTAAATGCCTCTCTTGAATGGATCATTGCTAAACCCTTGGCCTTCCCACATTCGTCCTGGGCCTCCGGTTGCAGTTAAGTTTCTGGGGGCAAAACCCTGTCTTCATTGAAGTCAGTGGCAAAACTCTCATTGACTTCAGTGGGGCCAGGATTTTGCCCCAAATGTTTTAGTGTAGGCTGAGTTTTCCCATTTTCCCTTTTCTGAGATACGGCTCAACAAATTGGATATTTTCCTATCTTCTTTTGGCTCTTCAGCAGCTCACATGCTCCCTTTGCATGTGTACATCAGCATGCAGGATTATAATTATTACAAAAGTGGTTTTAAGTAGCACCCCATTGATTTTTAGTTTCCACACTACAAATTAATGGACTGAGTGTGCACTCTTTGTAATCAGAGCGGGAGAAATTCAGTAATGACTCTGCCACGGCATCCGAGTGACCTCAGCCTCTGAATCCTTTCTGATTTCAACCATTTGTAATGAGCATAGCAGATTTAGCAATGCCGTTTTGTTGTGTTAAAGCAAAGTGCCCTGCCAACCAAAGCTTTTCTGCTAGACCAGCCAACACGAATTACAGTCGTTATTTCTTTCCTCGTGTCCAATTTAAAACTGCAGTGTCACAATGGTCATCGCTGTGCAGTAGACATAAGAAATCGGTAATGTGCATAATCTGCATAAAATATTCCATTATAACTATTATATTACAGCCAGAATAGAAGTCGATTGGCACACTTCAGGGAATGTAACTTCTCTGGCCAGCTTAATAATCATTTAGCTAAGGTTAGGGTGCTTTAATTGTGTATGGTTATTGGTCCCGATGGCTTTTTTCCTTCTCTCTTAAAGAAGTTGGGTGAGCCACCATGCTGGAAAATGCTATTTCTCAAGATGTGTCTTGAATACATTACATGCAAAATGTTTCACTTTGATGAAACAAAGTGGGAAGGCATATTCCAAGCGGGATTTTGTTCATTCCCAAATAACATCTGTTTGGCTGGTTAGGCTTGTAGAATTTCCTGGTTAGGTTATGCCTGTGACTCTCGTTTCATGATGAATAAGTGGAGGCCACGTTATCCAGGTTAAAACTCCTTGTCGAATAGTGAAAATGCACAACAGGCAATGGGCATGTTTGAAAAATTCTTTCAAGCTGTATTCTTGAGCAAGAAAGGACACTTCTGTAATCTTCAAATGTTAATGCCAAATGTACTTAAGCTTTAATTAATGAATTATATGCAAAGAGATGTTAGAGTAATCATGTTAAAGGCATGCTTTTGTACATAGTACTCTATTGCTGGACGTATGGAGAAACAAATGCATGAATTTCACTCTCTTAATTAAAATCTCTTACAAGGGTCATCTGGATAAATTAGATTTTTTCTGAGAATAAATATTCGTGATTTCTCGGTAAGAGATGGACGTTGGAAGCAGAAAGAGCACAAGGGTGCATGCGTGGGTGTGCGTGTGACGGACAAGAGTGTGCTCAGGATTCCTCTTGCATTATTGGAGTTGTACAAAACACTTGACTCCAGAATTGAAAACTACCCGTTTGCTAGTGTAAGGAGTAATGTGTAATGTGAAATGTTTTGCATAAATGAGAGAGTTAAATTTGAGTAGGAAGTGTTTTTTTGCCCAAAGCAGATTTCTGCAAAAACTTCAAGGCAGCTTTTCACAGTGCATTTGGAGTTGGGAACAGTCACAGGGTGGAAGCCATATGGTATTTCTTCTGGTTCCCTGATTGGCAGAAGTTACCCCTTGGCCTCTGGTTGGTCAGCAGGAGCCATTTTGACTGATTTTCCCAAAGGAAACCTTTTTGTCTTGAAATTTCTTCACCAAAGCAACATTTCAGGAGGATGAGATTGCCTGAAGTGAGGTAATGGACATTTTCATGCGAAGTTCTGTGAACAAAATGTTCTTGCAGTTCTCTACATTCCAGTCCTCTTCCACACTGAGGGGAACAATATTCCATCGCATATTAACATAGAGTACTCTGGGGCAACTGAGGTGACATCCTTCCTGAGGCAGCTTTCCCAGTTCTCTCCTCTGGCTTTCAAACTTATCCCCCAAGGGAAGTGCTATTACCCCCTATTTTACTGAGGTGCATATGGACTAAGGGCCAGATTTTTAAAGGTATTTAGTCACCTAATAAGATTTGCAAAAAGCACCTAGTTGCCTAACTCCCATTGAAATCAGTAGCCATTAGGCAACTACATGCTCTTGGGAAAAAAAACCTGGGCACCTTTGTGCATCTTTAGACACTGAAATACCTATAAACATCTGGCCCATGGAGTCTGTGGAGGAGCAGGGAACTGAACCCAGGTTTCCTGCCTCCCAACCTCTTCTGCCCTGGATTGGGTAGGAATAGAACTGGTGACCATTTGCAAACAAGTTTAAAAAAAAAATTCTTCTATTCCACCAAACTATTTGTTTGTTAAACAAGCCCTTTGGCATTGCACTGGGCTGCACCTAACAAAAATTTAGACTGCTTCTTTGCAGTTCTACTGTAACTATATTACTAATTATATCATGAAAAGATTGCCAAACAACGGAAAAACAAACCAAATCACCGGACCTTATGATCACCTGTACTAGCCAGCCGTCGGAATACTCCCTGTTTGTAGGTTGGGAATGTGCCTAAGTACAAGAAAATAGGCTTTGCATTGTGCCGTGAGGGTTACCAAATCCAGGATGCGTTGGGCTGTTAGAGGCAGCAAATTCCACAGCTGGGAACCCTCCTCAGAGAACAGTCTTCATAGATTCAACTCTAGGCACAGCAAGAGGGCTTCACATAATCCTCACCAGTCACAATGAGGGCATATGGAGGTGGGAGAAACTGGTCTGAAAAACAGTTGGATTGTAGACCGTTCAAGTCTTTATAGAAAAATCATCTCACCCTGCTTCTGTTGAAACCTGTCTGATCAGGTCAGGGCTTCCCTTACAAACATGGATAGGCACAGATACAGCATCTGGCTAACTGAATTTTCTATGTGCTGCAGAGGAAGAGTGTTTTAGTCCATAGAAAATCAAAGCAATTATGAACTTAGAGTTAACCTAGAAATATGACAGTAAGTGCAGAGGACGTGATCTCTAAGACTGGGCTGGGAGCTCAGCTTTTGAAAATGTTACCCCCAGAATCACTCCGGAAGGGGATTGTTGCCATGTTCAGTTAATCGGACTGTATGGATTATTCTGACATGCAGCCTCTCTTGCACTTTTCAGTATCCCCTGGGCTGAGAGAATTACTGAGGTGTGACCAAACTTGCAGTCATTCCTATAAGCAAACATTGCAGGATCAGATCCTCAGCTGGTCTAAATCGGCATTGCTCCATAGGACGATGCTGATTTCTATCAGTTGGGGATCTAGACATCGATGTGAATTTAAAACAATACCCGAGGAGGTAATGAGTGCCCCAGGGCCCATTTCCAGCTAGCAAAACCCTAGACACTCACTGGAAGGACATGTTTGTACAGCCCCAGCTGAACTGGTTGTTCACAAATATGCTCCAACTCTGTAAATGTTTGAAATTGTCAAGTCATTTCAATATTCTCTCTCTCAAATGAACACTGATTTCACTGGGTTCATTCTGAGTGTTGCAACCCAACAGCTAATTTAGATCTGATGTCTTTTTAGCGGGCACTAAAGGAGAGTGTGCTTTTATTTATTTATTTATTTATTAAGAGCGAATACATTACTAGCAGGATTGTAGACTCTGTAGCATGTAATTATTTCCCAGAAATGCATTAGTCGCATCTCACTCTTGTGATGAAGCACACACTGAAAAAGAGCAGGCAGGGGAAAATAGCCTAAGCATATGGGGCCTGATTCAGTGCCCACTGAAGTCTACAGGAGGCCTTCCATAGACGTGGGTTTGGTCCTCTGTGAACAATTTTAGCATGGATGGGATAATAATTATTAATAATAAATACCTAGCTGTTACAGAGCCCTTGTCAGTAGTAGATCTCAAAGTGCTCTACAAAGGAGGTCAATATCATTGTCCCAGGTGGTGACTCAGTTTCCCCAGCTGTCAAACCAGGATAATGACCTTGTCGAAGGTCACACAGAAGATCAATGGCAGAGCCACAAATAGAACCTGGCTCTCCTGAGTCCCGGTCCTGTACTCTAACCTAGACATTTTACCAAGGTAGCTCCACTGCCACCTTTATAGATGGAACTGTTGGAAATTCACACTACTGAACAGAGGTGAATAGAAGTCTGGAGGAGCAGAGACTTTCACTCTTCAACAAGTCCCAATCCTCCCTTCAGTTCTTCTCACACACACTTAGGTTTGGCCCCCACCACTCCAGCCTTATCATAGTGCAGGCACAAGTGTCCCACAGATTTTTTTTCCTCTCAGCCTCCCTCCCACCTCCACCAACCATAAAATAGGACTCATGACTTTGTGTCCGTTCTGTGTACCGTACAGAGGTTTGGGGCAAAATTCATCCTTGGTGTGAATAAGTGCAACTGGTGGGAATGCACCTGTTTACTTCGGGTCTGGATTTGGGCCTTGGCATCCCATCACCCTCCCTTAACCACCAGACACAGACTTTAGGGCTCTTGCCTTAATCTGCTCATGACAGTGTGTGAAATGGAACCTTTGGATTCACTGTGTTATGGTACCTCCCTCCAGGGCTGTCCTTAGAGGAGTGCGGGGCCCGGGGCAGAAGTGACGAATCCGTGTCTTCCGGGAGCGACTGCGCCGGCCCACAGGGGCCCCCAAAGCCCCGATTTGCTGTACCCAGGGAATGGCTTTGCCTCCCTCCATAGCTGTCAGGGAGATGTATTGATGTAACATATTGGGTTCCTATAAGACAAGTCATATTTGGAAACTGGTTCCCCTTTTCATCTCATCCTGTGAGAGGGGATAGTTTTGTGGTGTCTTCCCCTAATATGGGTGGTAAAGCAGCCTCTCTTTCACAATGATGCTTTCAAAAATATATTTAGAAGGTGTGTAATTTCGTCTTGTCATCTTGCTGATAAAGGTGTTTGGTCCTGGGCCACGTTCTTGAGGCATTTCCTAATGCATTATAATGCATTTCCTCCATTCTGCACACAGCTCTGAAAATACAGCTGAGGATAAAAAAAAAGAAAAGAAAAATACCAGGCATCTAATTCTTCCCTTAGGGTGGGCCCATACTTCCTAAATGCCATTAAAGCTACACAGCCAATCATACCAGTGTTATCCCTCCTGGACAAGACTTGTGAGTAATAGGCCACTCAACAAGTGACAAAGGTGAGTAGTATACAACCGCGTGTCTGGTTGTACCTGTTCTCTATTAATTTCAGTGGAAGATGTGTGGTCAGTTTCTGCAGTGAGACAGACAAGCATTCGAGCTTACATGGAGCTCTTCTTCGGGTCTTCAAGTCATGAGACCAGAAGAGCTCTGTGTAAGCTCGAAATCTTGTGCCTCTCTCAGCAACAGAAGTTGGTCCACTAAAAGGTATTACCTCACCCGCCTTGTCTTGCTATTCAGACTTCTTTCATCATTGGAGACTTCATCCCATTGTAATATTAATGGCTGGTGAGCTGGTCAGCTCTGTTAGAGAGATTTTCCTTAGACTTAAGAATGCTCATTGGGGGGAGGGGGATTTCTTTTAGTAGGAGCCATTTTCCCGCACAAGTCAATAGGAGCAAATAACTTTGTCTTTCCTGGAAGCAGCCAAATACTATAGGGGAAAATCACTTGTTTAAACAGAGATTTTAGGGAGGTCTTTTTTTAGGCTTTTTAAATAAAGCTTTTCCAATATGCAGTTTAGACATCTATAAATGTAATGAACTAATAAAGTATTTGTTGAGATTTAACCTAAGTGTATTTATTATAAGCAGGTTCTGTAAGCATACCTACAGAGGACACACCACCACCTTCCCCTCCACCCCCAATAGTACAACTGCTAGAGCAGATTTTCCCCTTTCGCTCCGGTAGTAGAAGCTTGTGGTTTTCTCTGTAGTTGAAGATCCCGGTTCTTTCCCCAGTGATACAGATGTGGGGTTCAGCTATGGGCTGTTGGTGGCCAGAGATTGGCTTCAGTGTAATTGATGCTATAGTGTTAGCAGCTCTAGAGAAATCGAAGACAGATAAACAGTGTGATCTCTCACAGCACGTTTCTATCATTGCATGATCAAATCACTCTCCCAGTGTGTACTGTTTGGGGTTTCATCTCCCTGCTCCATGCTTTGTGCAGAAGGGTAACTCCTGTCCTGAGATGGACCACTCTCACAGGCTGTGGAATGAGACAGATCATGTGATGGACTAAGGAGAGGGAGTTCATGTATGTGAGCTGGCTTTCCCTTGACTGGCTCTGAAACTCTCACTCTAGAGCTCACGGAAAGTTTGCTGGCGCCTTGTCTGTGCTTTCCTGCTCCTTGCCCCTCTCTGTGCAGAGTGTGTACCAGCCACACAGAACTGGGGGCATGAGATTTTGCATCCCATGGGTTTTCAGTCCTTGAGGGAGCTCAAGAGGAGCTGGAGATTGGCAGGTGGGCACTCGTTTCAGAAAGTAGTAGCCAGGGACGAGAGGAGTAACAGTCAGGAGTTGAGCAAGGACGAGATTCCGAAGGGCCAAAGAATTGGATCACAAGAAAGCGACCAGGCTTCGTGGGATGGGATGAAGGAGAGAGACCTCTAAAGGGTCAGTTCGGGTAGAAATATAGGGATGCTTCTCCATACCACATCTTTGATGACTCTTTTGAAGTTTCCCCTCTCTAATGAGAAGCAGTAAAGTGTAGCTCAGGAGCATGTGTTGGTCCAGTGGGTTTCTTTGCCTCTGCGTTATTCTCTCTCTTACGCCTTAGGACTGCTGACTCCAGTGGCAAAGCCCTCAGCTATTACCAGACAAACAGGGTTGAGTTTACACTATGGGGCAAAACCGAATTAAATTAGATTAGAACAATTTCTACAGTTAGAAAAAAAGGAATGTAAACAAATGTTATTTTCTATTCGCTAATGAGAGATAATCTCATAAAAGGAATTTCTGTATTGAGAACAATACAGTTCTAAATCTAGGATCAAAGTCTAAATGATTAAAATAGAAATATATGTTTAAACGTATTATTTACTCTGCACTGTTTATGCCGTTTGCTTGTTTTAGTGTATTTCTCCTTACTGTGCAATGCAAACAGGCCAGTCAGTTTCACTTTTGTTTCTAGCTGGTTACATTTTCTTGACATTCATGCCGGGGAATGTTTGAATGCAAACCAAAACCTGTTTCCATTTTAATTCAAAATAAATCATGATGACACTTATTTTTGCAAATCTCAAACTTTCAGCCCTTGACTTCCCGTTGACCCCCAAAAGGAATAGTCATGTGCATAAAATTAACCACATGTGTAAGTCTTTATAGGATCAGTGCTTAAGCTATCTTCCAGCCCCTTTAATTCATACAGATGCTCTGTTTCCACTTTCCCTTATCAGGCTTTGTGTCTCCCCGGTGTTAGATTTGATTGTGTGGGCAGAAAATACCACCCTTTTTCTTCCTTTCTGGTAGATGTACAATGTATAATGACTATTATTCATCAGATTGATGTTCTAGCTTAAAAATACCCCTCAACACATCCTTCCCTTCAGTTTCAAATCAATTTCTGGGAGGAAATTGATCTGATTAGTGACCTATTTGCCTAGCATGGAGGCATTGAAAGTAGTCAGAGTGACCTCTAGAGTATGTATTGGGTAACGCATGTGAGCTCTTTGGCATCACACAACAGAGTTTTGGAATACAAGCCTGACCGTCAGGGTCTGTAGTGTCATAACGGTGAAGCTGCTGATACCCTGTCACAGCCATAAAGCTCGTTGTATATCTGATAGGCAGCAAAAGGGGCTGACGCAATTTCTCCCGTGCACCTAGTCCGGGGGGGGGGGAGGTGCGTTTAATAGAGAGCTGCTTTTTCCCCAGCTTCTTAACTTCTCTGCCCACCCCCCACTTCACATCCTCCTTCGTCATATAATAGTGGCCGTCCCTGCAACTGAAGAAGGTCTCATATAGGGCACGTGTATGGATCAGCCTGGTTTTGTGTGAGAGAGAAGCGCTAGGAGGCCTGCTGGGCCAGGGAGCTGCGATCTCCCTGCATGACAGCACAGCACTTTGTCATCAGGCCACCTAGCCAGCCCTCTGTCTCCCATGGCCCTGTTTCATTCAGTTTATGCCTCTGTTAAACATTAATCAAACACCGGGGGCTCTGTTAGCTGGAATGGCTCATTCCCTGCAATTTTACCAATGAAGCCATGGCAAGCCGTGGAAGCCTGAGCTGCTCATTCTAAATACATTTTTTCAGCTCTCTCTCTACCTATAGCAAAGCCATAGGATTTCTGTCCTGCACCTGCCCTTTACAAGACAAAATCCACAGCTGTGAACTTGGCTGGTTTGTTGTTAACTTGCTAGTAGAGGCTGCACTTGCCCTGTGAGCGCACAAGTCCAGACGAGTTGGGTCTGGGGTATTAGTACAAAGCCCTTGGACTAGTGTTTATTCCGATGTAGGCAGGTATTATTATCTGTCCCTTTAACAGCTAGCATGGCAGTTCACAGCGATTAAAAAAAGACACAGGGTAAACCTTTGAAAAGCAGCTAAGTGACTTCGGTGCCAAAGTCCCATTTTCAAAAGGGACTTGAGCACTTAGGAGTCCAAGTCCCATTGACTTTCAATGAGACACCTAGACACCTTTAAAAATATGGGTCCTAGTGCCTAGATTTTCAAAGGTATTTAGGTGCCCAAAGATGCAAAAAGGTGCTTTTGAAAATCCCACTCGGTGCCTAAATCACTTTTGAAAATGGGACTTCGGTGTTCTTGAAAATATTATCCAGAGCCCCACCCCAAAGAACAGGAAATCTATGTCAGGCCAAGGTAGACAATGAAGCCCCCACACTAAGGCATGAGAAGAGATCCGAGAAGGGAGAATTGAAGCAAATGAAGGTAATAGGAATCTGGTTTATATTGCAAACTGAATCATACAGGTTCTGAGAATGAGGCAGTGGGGAGCAGTAGGTAGCAAAGCGAAGGCAACAGAGGTGGCTTGTGAGGAGCGGTTGAAGGATGAGGGTGAGGACGGCAGAGGAGAGGTGTCGCTCCTGGCAAAGGACGCAGTGAGACGAAAGGTCTGAGTCAGCAAAGAGGAGATAGAGGGAACAAGAAGGTATGAAGAATGGGCGATAGGATGCAGAGGCAGGATGGATGGGATCTCAGGGATAAGATAAGCATCCTAAATCCCAGGGAGGGTTTGAATTTTATGTGGTGAAGAAGCCAGTGAAGAGACAGGAAGAGTAATGTGCTGAGAGCAGCAAGCGTGGGATTGAAGAGGTGCAGCAGAGGAAGAGGTGATAACAGTCCAGGAGAGAAAGCCAGGCTGTGAACCAGGGCTGTGGCCGCTGGCGGGTGGAGAGGAAGGTGTGTTACAGGGAGGGACAGCAAGATTTAGCAAGAATTTGGCAGTGAGGGGAGAAGGAAAGGGCGGAGTCAGATAACCCATGTACTTCGAGCTCGAGGGATAGGGAGGATAGTGGAGGCAGCCATGGGGCAGAGAGAGGGATTAGGAGGAACAACCAGAAGGTCAGTGTTTTCCATGTTTGTTTTAGGAAAGGCAGGGATGCCCGTAAGAAGATATCAGAGAGACTGGAAGAGATGTGAGCCAGCAGAGGGAGGTTAGGAGCAATGAGAGTAATCAGAATAGCAGTGATAAGGAATCATATCTAGTTACTTTGATCTGCGGCTCCAGGTAGCTCCCAAGCAACCCACTGTATCCGCCATTAGACGCCCTGGATCAGGCATGCACCATGGACAATCTTTCCTTAGCCTCTGGCTCTGCTATGCAGGCTGCTGACGACAGGTGGCTGGACTGTCCAAATCTGGATGGGAAACCAGCTGACTAGACACCACAGTGAGGACAATGCTGTAGAGAGCAAAGATAACTTTAAATAAGCTCTCAAACTTCCTCCCTCCTCCCCCCTGCCTTGGAATAAACCGATGACAGATCCGTCCCTACTCCTGCACCTCATTCATCACCTGCATGATTTAACAAGTGGGAACGTTTCCTTCAAGCTGTGACATAGTTCTCCATGCATGCTCCTTATTACACCTTCTTTGCTTTAGCTGGAGCTCAGTATTCTCTCACTGCCACATTATGAAACTGGGCCAGATAAACAGCAGAGGCATCTCATCCATCACTGCTTTAATTTTGTTCCTTGGAGGAAATAAGCAGTCTGGGAAAGCAGCATCATTTTAATATCAACGTCAAGGCTGTTTTAACATCGAGGGAGGATCGTAATTAGAGTGCTCATCCTGGCAAGGGTGGAGTATCCACCTGTATTTGGGTCAGTCAGGTTCTCTACGCAGTTTTGAAATTACGGCCTCTCCTTTCCTTTTAATTTGATGGTGAGTTTGATGCTGGTCAAAAGTGGATAGATTGACAGCCTTGGAGACTGTAGGCATCTGCTTAGCCATAGAGCATGGACGGTAGCACAAATGTCCCGTTCAGCCTGTGTACCCGTGTTGTCTCCCCTTCCAGAGAACTCAAAGGGTAAGCCTGGGCATAGGCGACAACTCCGTGGGGCTCTGGGGCTAGAGCAACCATGGAAAACTAACAGTGAGTGCTCAGCACCCACCAGCATCCAGCTGCCCCCTCTTTCCCCCCCCCAGTACCCTCAGCTCCTCCTCCCCCCATCCAGCGCCTCCCGCCACCTGGTGATCAGCTGTTCAGTGGCATGCAGGAGGCGCTGGGGTGGGGGAGGAGCGGGGGCAAGAAGAGGCAGGGCGGGGTTGGGAAGAGGCAGGGCAGGGGGTGGGGGCTTGGGGAAGGGGTGGAGTGAGGGCGGGACAGGGGTAGACGGTTGTGGGGGTAGGGCCTGGGGCAAAGGGGGAAGGTCTAGCACCCCCCAGGAATTCTCAACATCTGTGTCTCTGAGTCTGAGTGACTTTTCCTACTCAATATGAAGGCTCTCCCCTCCAGGGTTGAGTCTACAAATGCTCCTGTTTCAAGAAAAAGTTAGTGAAGGCTGTGAGGAGCTGCGGGTTGTGTGATCTCTCTTCCACTGTTCACACTCAGCTCTGTGTCCAGAACGGGTTGGAAAATCCTTTTTTTTTTTTTTCTGCAAATACTGTGAAATTTTTTGCAGAAAATGTGCTATTTTTTGAAAATGTATTTCCCTTTTGAGTGATCAATGACTTAAAAAAAAGCAAAATTGTAATGTTTTGCATAAACAGTTCAATTTAAATGAAAATGCAATTTGAGCAAAAAACAAATGGTCAAATGAAAAATTTCAACCAGTTCTATCTATGTCTCATTCCTTGACTCCAGACGGTGGTGGAGCATGTTTCCACATTATAGTTGATAGTATTGTTATTTATGTATTACAGCAGCACCTAGAAGAGTCAGTCAGAATCGTGGCCCGTGGGTGGTAGGTGCTGTACAAACACAGGAGAAGAGGAAGCCATTGCCACAAAGAGCTTAGCCTAAATAAGGAAAAAACATAACACAAGGGGAAGGTATGGGTAAGCAAAACAAGGATGAGTAATACCACCACAGGGATGCACAGATCTGCAATGAGCATATGTGACAGCCTTCAGGGTTTTATATAAATTGTGTTAAATATACATATAAATAAAGATCTCTCACACACAACTTGGATAGGGTTTTGTAAATGTTGAATTATTGTGTCGTTTGTTTGAGCTATTGATTGAGCACCTAGAGTTTTATGATAGGCCAATTATGCAAATCAAACACAGATGCCCATTAATGCGGACAGGGACTGTCATTTGTCTGATGCAGACAGATGTTTATGAGGCATTTGACTGGTGGTTCAGTGGCTATGGTGTTAAAACTGGGACTTGAGAGACAAAGGTTCAATTCCTTGCTCTGCTACATACTTCCTATGTGATCCTGGGCAGATCACTCCATTGTTCAGTGCCTTAATGGCACTTCCCTGCCTCAGAGGGGCATTGTAGGCATAAATACATTAAATATTGTGAGGTGCTCAGGTACTGTGGTCATAGGACTCATATAAATATAGCTGGACCGCCCCCACCCCAGTCATTTTGTTTCATGGAGAAAAGAGCACAGATGTTCACAGCCAGACTTTGACAAACATTTTCTGCATCGTTTGACCTGACAGCATAGGAAACCATTGATAGATATGGGTTGAAAAAGGATTTAAAATCCACACAGACGTGGTTATTGACTGAAATAATTTTGTACAGACTTCTGACAGCTTAATGCAATTCGTTGGAGTGTCTACCTCTAGACAAACGATTTCCCATCAAGAGAGTCTTATACAAAAGATTTGGTTATTATTCGTTTTTGCTTAACCGTTATATGGGATGCTAAATTGTCATATCAATTATTTCTAAGCTGCAAATTGACTGATTGTTGTTAAGCAAGTTGGAACAATGGGGACTGTTTAAATTTGTTCCTGTGAGTGAGTTAAGATTAGACTTCGATTTGTGCTTCCTTGGTTTTAACATAAGAAATGACTTTTTGTGCACAGGATTGCGGTAGTCTAGCCTTCCTCTGATAAGGATGGTGAATAGATTCAAAAGTACTTGATCCTGGCGTTTTCAGCTCATTGTTATCTTTTCAAGCAAATTCAGAATATTTAAAGCCTTGTCTGCATATAGGGGTCAATCCTGCAAGATCCCAAGTACTCTGATCGGGCAAAGCATCATGGGTAGAGCTGGTTGGGAATTTTTTTAATGGTTTTTTTTTGGTCAAAAAATTCCAGTTGTCAAAACCAAAACTGTTTGCGAAACAGGGTCGCTTTCAATGATTTGCCTGACTCGAAAACAATGTTGAGAAAAAAGTTTTGATCTGACACTTTCTATTTAAAAAAAAAATCCAGTTTTCCTGTCCCAAATGCCTTTTCATTTCAATATTTAAGCTAATTAGCCTAAAAAGAAAAGAAAAAGGTTAGCACTGAAACAAAATGCTTTGAAATTATCAAATCAAAATGTTCTGATTGACCTGAACCAAAAAAAAAATCGATTTTTTTTCCATTTGTCAATAGTTTTGAAGATTTCATCTTTTTTTTTTTAAAGAAACTTTTGATTAAAGGAAAGTTACAAGAAAATGTTAGCATACCACATTGTATGTTACTTATTCAGGATCGGATTAATATCCAAGATTCTGGTGTGCCAGCTAGCAAGCCATTCTCCTCTGGGCACGCGAAAAGGACTTACCAAATTTCGAAATACCTATCCTCTTTTTTGCATGTCTCTCGTGTGTGTGTGTGTGTGTGTGTATATATATATATATAATAGAGAGAGAGAGATACCTATCTCAGAGAGCTGGAAGGGACCCTGAAAGGTCATTAAATCCAGCCCCCTACCTTCACTAGCAGGACCAAATACTGATTTTGCCCCAGATCCCAAAGTGGCCCCCTCAAGGACTGAACTCACAACCCTGGGTTTAGCAGGCCAATGCTCAAACTACTGAGCTATCCCTGCTCTCTCCCTTTAGCTTTCCCATTACAAGAAAAGTCCAAATTTATCTCTCTCACAATTCCACAGGAGGAATTTTTCCACATATCTTTCCAGCAATGTGTAATACAAAGTCTAGCTGCTTAGATTTCAACTTTTCATCATGATTCAAGACAGGAAAAAAAATGCTCAGTTATGTATACAGGATGTTTCCTACGTGCTTCTACTTACTGGTATTATTCCCTGCTCTGTCACTGGCCTACTAAGTGATGTTGGGCAAGTCATTTCACCTCTCTGTACCTTAATTTCCCCTTTTGTAAAATAGGTATAATGATACTTCACTTCTTTGTAAAGGGTTCTGAGCTCTATGGATAAAAACTCTGTCTAGAAGCTAGGTGGTATTATTATTGTGTATTTCTTAAGCAGCATATGAGTATGCCAAGTGAAGACAAGATTCAAGAGCTTTACTGGCCAGAATGCAGGATGGAGCCCACGACCAGTAGATATTCTCTTCACCATTTAGTGTAGGGACCTGTAGTTTTATAGTGATGGGGATGTGGATAAATATATATCTAATCAACATTAATATTTAAAGGTATTAAAGGGACCGAGTCAAGTTGGCTTGGGAGCAAAATCTAGGTCAGGGGTAGGCAACCTATGGCATGCGTGCCGAAAGCGGCTCGCAAGCTGATTTTCAGTGGCACTCTCACTGCCCGGGTCCTGGCCACTGGTTTAAAACATTTTTAAAACCTTATTTACTTTACAAACAACAATAGTTTAGTTATATATTTTAGACTTATAGAAAGAGACCTTCTAAAAACATTAAAATGTATTACTGGCCCGCAAAACCTTAAATTAGAGTGAATAAATGAAGACTCAGCACACCACTTCTGAAAGGTTGCCGACCCCTGATCTAGGTCTTGGGAGACTTCTGTAGCCCTAGTTCACCTCTGTGTCCATGTAAATCCCTTTTTAGGCCTTTACACCTTGACAATTTTTCACCTTAAATTTCCAGATGAACTGAATTTGAGTTGAGCCACACTGCATGAGATTTGAGTGTCTCGCTGCCATTAAAGAAGGTGTGATGCAGCCGAATCTCCAGTGCTATTCTCCAATAGTTAACCCCTTAACATCTCCTGGTTCTGGAGCCAGGCAAGCCAGCAAGTGTCATGGCCGGTGCAACCACAGCCCCCCTTGGCATTCTGCATGTGAGGGACAGTTCATTCAGTCACTCTGTATTTGGGTGCTTCTTCCTTCCTGCTTGTCTCTGTCTGTTCATTGTCATTGTTGCTCTTAAACTTCTGCCTTTGAGTTCCCATGTAAGGACCCAGTCCTGCACCTATTGGACCACTGGCTTAAAGCCCCACTGACTTCAGTGGAAACAAGCTCAGATTGCAAGACAGCATCTCCCCTGTACCATGGTAATTCTATCCAAATTCCTTAGGCCTAGTGTCTCTCTGAGACAAACTGATGCTGGGAAACATATTCCAAGCAATAGAGCTATCCACTGGAATAGGTTCCACTCTGTTATTCTCTATGCTCTTCTCTCAAGTGTTTTCATTTTATAGTAAGAAACTTGTGATCATTCCATAGTAAAAAAGCTTTCCAAGAACAACAAATGTTGCCTCCCCTCAAATGATATGAGGGACAGATGTTCTGAAAGAAAGAGGCATGGGGGGGGGGGGGGGTATCCAGACTTTTAGCAACCAGCCTTGTTTGAACTTTTCTTCAGTAGTTAAAAATAGAGAATTGAAACCACAGGAAACAGAATGTCTAGCATTACTTTAGTTCACTCATTCCAGCTAAGTACTGTGATTGTGAAGGAAGGATCTTTAATATCCCTCTTATATAGGGAGCATCTTATTAACTCAGAGAGACAGCCGAGGTTGGCTTTATTTTTTTCTTTCCTGGAGGAAATAGTAAAAAGTTGACAGGTAATTTCGTAAATGAAGACAGTCAGCAAACATCTGTTGAAGATGATAATGTCTGAGTGGTTTTGTTGTTTCTATGAAAACTTAGTTACATTCAGTTTAGATTAATTTTTCATTGTCTTCCGTTAAATGAGAGTTGCTTACACAGCTGCCTCAAATGGAAGCTTGATTGCTTTCCCTCTATTGCCAAAATCATAAAAGACAGGGGGAAAAATCAAATGCATAAAAACATTTATGAGCATTGATACAATAAATTCCTGCTATAGCGCATTTTAGTTTGATAAATTAAAGTTTTGCTGTACGGCAGTATGTGAGTGCGTGTGAAAGGAGCATAAACACACGCCATTTAAATTCAATACGTTCTTAGACAGCAATAAAAACAATTCCCGTCTGCAAGCTGGAGCTTTTCATGTGTCTGTTGTGGAAGTCCCCAAAAGTTTGTGAAGTAGTTTGGGAGAAATGAAATGAAAAAATGTTCACAAAGAGTGCAATTCACCCTTGTGCAAAGATGGTTAAAAACTGCTAGACAAGGATTCAGGAGGTCTGGATTCAGTTCCCAGCTCTGCCGATGAAATGTTTGACCTTTGCATATATTAACGAATGAAGCACAAGACAAGAACTGTTTTGTAGTTGAGACACAAAAGATATCGGTTAAATTTCCAGCTCTGCTGTAGACTCCCTGCGAGACCTTGGGCAAGTCACTTTAATCTCTTTAAGCCTCAGTTCCCCATCTCTGAAATGGGAATAATAGTACCTCTTTTCTCTCATCCAGTTTGTTTTCTCTATGTATGAATGATGAATTTCCCTCAAGGTGTATATTTCTGTGACTCTGGGAAAGTGGTGAGGTTCCACTCTGTGTAAAGGCCACCAGATATGAGTGCAGGTTGCTTGTTTGGGGGTTTGTTATAACCTTTTCCAGAATTTTGTTCTGACATACACCTCTACCCCAATATAACGCGGGTTCGCATACAACGCGGTAAAGCTCTGACACGCTGCTCTGAGCAGCAGGTTAAGGGTGCCAGGCCAGGCTGGGGCCAAGGGGTTCGATAAGGGACAGATGGTCTCGGGGGAGGTCAGGGGCTCTTCCCCTCAGGGTCTGGGGGGCAGGAGCTAAGGGAGAGCACTTTTGGGGGCCCTGCAGTCCCAGAGTGGCCCAGGGGATCAGCGGGGGGCCAGGAGCAGCCCGCTCTGCTTCCCTCACCCCGGCCCCAGCCGTGTCGCTCGGGGGAGGGGGCTTGGGGGAAGGGATTCCCCCCCCCCGCACTCACCAGCAGCGGCGGAAGCAGAGCAGCCCGGCCCCAGCCCGCTCCACTCTGCCATCTCCCAGCCGCAGCACTCCGCTTCCCGCTGCAGGTGAGTATGGGGGGCGTCCTTTCCCCAACCTCCCCGCACTCACCTGTGGCGGGAAGCGGAGCACCGCAGCGGGAGGCGGCAGAGTGGAGCAGACTGGGGCCGTGTCGCTCCGCTTCCCGCCGCCAGTGAGTGCGGAGGGCATCCTT
The DNA here is from genome assembly GCF_013100865.1 of Trachemys scripta elegans. Classification (NCBI taxonomy): domain Eukaryota; kingdom Metazoa; phylum Chordata; order Testudines; family Emydidae; genus Trachemys; species Trachemys scripta. The sequence continues at coordinate 10,679,673 of NC_048312.1, forward strand.
TCCCCAACCTCCCTGCACTCACCGGCGGCGGGAAGCAGAGCGCCGCGGCTGGGAGTTGGCGGAGTGGAGCAGGCTGGGGCCGGGCTGCTCTGCTTCCACCGCTGCCAGTGAGTGCCTGTCAGGGGGCGGAGGGCGGGAGGGTGGATAGGGGTCCGAGCTTGTCAGGGGACTGGGGATGGGTAGGGGGTGGGCTCCTGGGGATGATTAGGGACGGGGGTCTCTGGAGGGGGCGGTCAGGGAACAAGGAAGGGGGGGAAGTAAGTTTGATATAACACAGTTTCACCTATAACGCGGTGAGATTTTTTTGTCTCCCAAGGACCGCGTTATATCGGGGTAGAGGTGTAAATGTCAGGGAATGAAATGAATGCAGCTTTGGATGAGAATCTCCACAAATATATTGTCGGGATTCAAACCGTAGCTTGCACTTTCTAGAGAGCTGGCGTTTGGGCAGCTCGGATGGTTCTTGGAACTGCTATTTTTCACCATCTAGCACCATCCTCCTCCATAAGCGCTTTCAAAAACGAAACTAAAATACACATTGATTTCCCTGTACAGGGTGTGACAAATAATGAAAATCGCTGGTCAGAGAAAGATAACTGTCTCTTTAAAACAGTGAGGTGTTGACGTTCACTGCCAAGTAATTTTATTTATACCACCTTTACCCAGAAGAGCTCAATGGCTCATAGGTCTCAACAAGCTTTTAATAAGCTCCTTCTTTGCTTTTTTTTTTCTTAGCTAGTTTTCTCCTGGGCTTGACAGAAGATAAGTAAAACAAATTACTTGATGGGATCCCTCAGTAAGACTATGACCCATGAGTGTAGGCTCGCTACACTAGGCCTCCCGGTTCCTTTAGGATCCGGCAGCATAGAGCAGCCATGATATCTGCTGGCTGTCCTGGAGTGAATTAGCAGAACTCTGAAAGGAGGTCAGCCCTCCTGATCAGATGATTGTGCCTCTGATACAAAGAGGGGAAATTATACAGCGGGGAAAGAAAAGAAAAACCTTAATAAATGGAGGAAGGCGTTTTCAGAATTCTCTTCTGCAAGGCTCCCCTGCATGGAAAGTGTCCAGTGCACATGGTTTATACTGGAGGGGGTGGATGGCAGATTTTGGCTATGTAAGGGTTAAAGGAATCTAACACACTGAAACAGGGCAGAAATGAGGAGGGGGGTGGAGGGAAATAGATGCAATTTAAACTTAACAAATTCTGCCTTCCAACCTGTTGTCTGTGTCTCTTTTACTACTCACTTCCTGAAGAGTATATACAGAGACAGCATTCCATTCACAAGTTCAGTTTTCTCAGTTCTTCGACTTGTCACAAGTATTTTTGCACTTACCAGTAAAGAGCATCAATAATTATGGAAACCTGTTTGTTTGTTTTTTTGCTGGCTTGTGAAGAATGTGAAAGTAATGGGCATTAATTTAGTACTCGCTGCTAAAATTTTCTGTTTCTTGCATGTTTCCCAATGGCGCCCTGTGAGCATAAAAGCTATATCTTGGTCTTGGGTCCTGCGCGGCTGTTTCTATTGTGAAAATGGTCTTTGCATAAGAGAGCAAGCGAGAGAAGTGATGGTACGATCACAGCATTGGACATATCGTGTGATCTGACATGAAAAAGCTTGATTGCCCATTTTCATGTTGGCATGACATTGCAACATATTGTGGTAATGAGTTCCACAGGCCAGTTGTGCATTGTGTTAATGACTTGATAGTTGTTGTTTTTTTAAGTGGTGGAAGGCATAACCAAAATACTTTTTCTCTTGTATTTCTCACAATATATATGGCCAAATATAATATATCCATTACAACCACTGCTTCGGGGTTCTCTTGGAATGAGATAGATAACAAGTAGAGCTGGTTGGGAAATTTTTTCAACAATTTTTAGGCAAAAAAAAAATAATAAAGGCTGATTCATCTAAGGCAAAACTTTTCATGGAAACTGATCTGTTTCAACTACGTTTTCCTCTGGAAGGTTTCTCAGATCCAGGATGGAATTTCTGAAGGGAGAGGGAAAGAAACACCCACCCATCCCAGAATAGTCACTAACCTAGTGGTTAGGGCATTCCCCTGGGATGTGGGAGAACCAAGTTCAAATCTCGACTCCAAATCAGACAGGGCAGGGACTTGAATAGCCACTTGAAGAGTGAGCTGGGATACTATAAAGTGTCAGTGCAGCAAGGCATCACTGATGAGAGGCTTACTAACAAAAGTCTAAAGATTAGATAAAATGGCCTTGGGTAAAACAAAACAAATAAAAGTAAAGCAGTAAAATGACTTACAGCCTAAGCCTCATTCCATTTCAATGGAGACATAGGTGCCTAAGGGCTAGGCTTACAAAGGTAATTAAATTAGGAGCCTGAGGATGCAGATAGTTGCCTAGAGGGTTTTAAAAATCTCATTAGGCACCTAACTCCCATGGGAGTTATTTGAAAATGAGACTTAGGCTCCTGAGTCGGTTAAGTGTTGCAACCCTGAGTGGAACAACCCCTAAATGTCTTTGAAAATCTGGGCCTTAGGAATCCTTGAAAATATTTCCCCCTTGTCACCAAGATCTTTGGTATAAAAAGCTTAGATGCTCTGGGCCTGATCCTCAGCTAGTGTTCTGACTCCAGTGATGTCAGTGGAGCTTGGGCAATTCACACTAGCTGAGGCCTGCCCCAAATGAAAAATGTAGATTGTAGCCCAAAGTGCCTATACAGAGATCTGGTTACCAGTGTGTCTTAGATACAACTTTCTATTTTTGAGCATTTTGTATTCAGAGTTCCTGTAATTCCCATTTTCATATTTAAAATGCTCCGTTGGCTTTAGGAGCCCCTTTAAATTTCTCATAAAGGCCAGACCTCTTTCCAGAAATAGCTGGATAGCACAATTAACCTTGCTGCAAAAATAAAAACTACTTTCACTATGAAATTTACTTTCTTGAAAACAGTAATTGTTGCTGATGAAAATCCTAAGTAAAATCTTTGTCCTTTCAAAGGCTGGTAACAAATGGTTTAGAATGAATGCCAAATAGATTTCAGAGTCTAGAATGTGTATTAGACTCAGGAGAGACAACCTCTGAATAAGAGATTGTGTTAACCCCTTCCTTCCTGCCTGACAGTGTAGGTATACAAGAAAATTATCTTTTGATTTACTTATAGAGTACAAATAGTGTGCTGGGTGTTTACAGACAAGAAAGAAGGGCCCCATTCCAAAGAGTTTGAAATCTACGCAGTCTTCAGAATAATCTTCCAGGGATTTACATGGAGGCTATCAGAGAGCATCATTGTTTCTCTGTAAATGTGCAATAGTTTCATGGAAGATCAGTATGATCTGCTCCATGGTCCTGCATTTAGCTTATCATAAGATACCTGCACTTTCTGGTGGCCTGCAGTTTAGAGTTCCTTATGGGGGGATTTTCAAAAGAACTTGGTGTTGGAACTTGGCCTTACTGTGCTCCCACTGAAGTCAATGATAGAGTCAGGCCAATATTGTGTGCTTTTGAAAATTCCACCTTTAGTGTCTATTCACACCGAAGAGCATTTGCACTTTGGTAACTGGATTGTAAACCCTTTGGTGCAGGAGCCATCTTTTTGTTCTGTGTTTGTACAGCTCCTAGCACAGCGGGGTCCTGGTCCAGGACTGGGGCATCTAGGTATTACCACAGCGCACGTAATAATAATTCCTGGAATTCAGATGGGAGCAGGGAAGCCACACAAAAAAAGGTTGCTGCCTGATTTTCCCCTGTCTTGCTGATTTGCAGTGATTTACACCTATACCAAGCGATTCCAAAGCACTATCAAATCAGGATGCTCTCCCTTGGGACATGTCTACAAAGGTATGCGACAGGCCCTCAAGCCCTATTTGGTGAACTGAAATTGCTGCTTCAGAGCTGGTTCTGCTACGCAGGCAGAAGAGATGGTCCTCTCTGGGAGCAGAACATTAGCGGCAGCAGAACATTCAATAACAATGTGTACTGGCAGGGTTGGATATTTGGTGGTTGTCCTAGGACGTCTGAAAATCCATAGCGCTTGCCCTAGCTTCCATAGCCCAGACACTAATGCTAGAGAGAGTGCCTGAGGATAGAGGAGAGGTGGCAGTGAAACAGTGGCCTTACACCCATCGAAATCGATGGCAAAACTCCAGTTGGCATGAGCAGGAGCAAGGTCGGAACATGCAACATCTTTTGGGGTTGTCACTGTACTGATTTTTCAGATGCATGGGAATAGTTAGCCGTATTAGCTCTACAGCTCCGGAAGCTTCACAAGATGTTGTCTCCAATTTTAGAAGATGGATCATGTACTGCACAGCACAATTTCTGCACTTAAATTAAAAAAAAAAAAAAAAAGGCCACACACAGAGGGAATAATAATGTGATCGTGATCCATCTCTTTTTCAGCTTTAGTCTGGAGGGGATGTTTCTTGCAGATCTTTACCTCAGCAGAATTAAATGAGTCTAAGCAGCTGTAGTTAATATAAAATCAAGGAATGCCACTGGAACATCCAAATTCGTTTTCTTCTCCATTTGTGCTGGTAATTTCATAAGACGTACTGCCTCCATCTCTCCCCTTTTATAACCTACTATCTCCATTGTCTCTGCACGTGAGGTCTGCTGTATGCAACAGCATCGGTGTTCTTGTGTTTCCTTTGCCTCTGATCTGTCTATACCATGTTCAACCTTGTGTGTGTGTGTGGGATCCCACTGCCAATCCAAATTAGAGTAGCATGCAGTTCGCACTGGCAAAAGTCTTACTGGTAATAGTAAGAACTCTCTCTGACCCACAATACAAATAGTAGTGGAATCAGTATTTTGTACATGGTCAGTGATAAGGGCAATTAACAAGTACAGCTGGGTAGCAAGTCCACCTTAGATACGAGGAATGGGAACACACAGTGGGGCTGGTGTTTTTCTGGCTCTAGAACATAGTTTTGACATGATGCCCTTATGTAAATGCCAGGCAGTGGACGCTGTTCACTTTTGAAGCAATGGAATTGGGTCATTACAACACTGAATGAGTTTAAAACGTTCCTTCTCATTGGTGGAGCATTTTATTCCAGTCAAAGATAAAGAATGTTAGTTTTTCTCTGAATAAATTAGTGTTTGTTGGCTACAAGGGCCTATTGCAATGGAGAGACAGTATGGCCTAGGGAATAGAGCACTGGACTGGGACTCGGAAGACCTAGGTTATATTCCTAGCTCTGCCACTGGCCTGCTGGGAGACCTTGGGCAAGTCACTTCCTCTCTCTCCATGCCTCAATTTCCCCATCTGTAGAATGGGGATAATGACTCTGACGTCCTTTGAGATTTACTAATGAAAAGTGCTGTAGAAGAGATAAGAATTATAATTATACATTAACCTGCAAAAAGCTAGTTATTCCTATCTAAATCCTTAACGAGTCGCCATCCTGCTGCATATTGAATACTGCCATTTCTATGGGAATTTTTTTTCCCTTTTATGAAAAGAAAATATTGGACAAGTAAACGTGCACTAAGAGGTTTAACTCCCTGAAACACTCAGAGGCTTTGGAGAAATTCCCCCTATCAAAAAGGCAAATTCCAGAACCAAATAATGCTAAATGGATTAGAAACCACCACCTCCCTCCTCTTGTAACCTAATCTGCCTATTCCCTTTCTCCCCTCCTGCAAATCCTATTTAAAGCCACTGAAGCATTTACACAAATACTGTAAATTGGACGGCTGTTTATTTCAGCCATGGCTTGGATCAAAGGGGGGGCGTGTATGGTAGGAACCAGGATTCCAAATCATTTCCTGCTACTTGAGAAAGTTTTTGTTTCCTCTGCAAGGATCTGTTTCTGGTGATTTAGCACCCCTGTTGTTTTAACGCTGAGTTAAAAGTTCAAAGAGCGGATGGCTATAGAACTGGGCAGCATGTGCCAGATCCGTGGCTGGTGGAAATCCAACCAGCTCCACTGAAATAAATTGGAGCTATGCCTGTTTACGCTAGTAAAGGTTTTGTCCCCACACGTTTAAATAACTCCAGGGCTTGCTTTTTCTTCCTCGCCATACTTAGGCGGGATGCAGTACAGTAACTCCTCACTTAACGATATACTTACGTTACTGAAAAATGCGACTTTAAGTGAAGGGATGTTAAGTGAATCCAATTTCCTCAAAAGAATGAATGTAAATCGGGGGGGTAAGGTTCCAGGGAAAAAAATTTTTTGCCATACAGTACAGTACTATAGTTGGCAGGTGCCCCCGCCTTACCCCACACAGGCACAGCCCACTGGCACCGGAGACAATGAGGCAGGCAAGGAGGCTGAAGGCGCTGTAGACTAGGAGAAGCACATTGCGCAGCAGCAGCGGCAGCTTCCCCTACTCTGCAAGCACCGGGGGGGGGGGCCTCAACCTTCGGCCGCCCCCGCCCCCTCTTCCCCCAAGCCCCCACCCTTAACCCGCCTATTCTTCCCCCACTCCTCCCCCTTTACTCCGCACGTCCTCGCTCCTCCCTCCCCTCCCTCCTGCCCGCGGCAATCAGCTGGCTTGCAGCATTCAGGAGGCAGGGGAGGGAGGGGGGAGGAGCGAGGACATGGCGCGCAGGCGCTGATCCGCAGGGTCTGCCAGCAGGCGGGAGGCACTGGCGGGGAGCTAGAGGAGCTGATAGGGGGGCTGCCAACTGTGGACAAAGCAGGCAGCCAAACGACGTTCTAGCCAAGCGTTGCACAACTTTAAATGGAGCATGTTCTGTAATTGAGCAGGGACGCAAGAGCGAAACAACATTAAGCGAGAGGACGTTAAGTGGAGAGTTACTGTATTCACATGAAATGAGAATGGTGTCAGTACAACAGCTATGGGCAGCCTTGCTGCAAAGCTGCACAGGGCCCAGGGACTAGCCCTAGGGGAACTCCACTTCCGGCAGTGGTCTCCACTGCATTTTGATTGTGATGGCATTAGAGCAGGGGCGGATCGGGCGCAGCATCTCTGCTGGCTGACAGCTCAGTTCGGCGTCTGAGGTCAGGAGACTTTGTTAAGAGAACACTAGCAAGGAGTAAATGACCCAAAATTGAATGTTGTTTAAAAAATAAAGCAAACCCTTATGGCTGAAATTCACAGTGGTGCAGAGCATCTGCACCGTATTAAGGGTGCAAGTGGGACGGGGTACCTAGGGTGAGTTCTTTGAACAAAGATGGGTTTCTCCTAAGGATTGGAACAAGATGTAAGCAGGTGGCTTTCCCACCCTGCTCCTTATGCCATACTGAGCTGGCCAAACTTAATCCCTGTCTGGGGGTCGTTTGAACAAAAATAAAGCAAAGCATAAATCTGAGCCTAAACTTGGCTGTCATTAGCGTTTTTCCCTGCGGGACCCACTCTGTTCTTGCCCTTGTACCCTCTCACTCAGGCTAAATTTGGATTGCAGTTAATAGGACCTACCTGGTCTGGTTGCCTAGGTGAGTCAGTAGAAATAAGCCTGCCCCAGCCATCAAGATGATGCAACAGAAAATCTCTGTCTCTCTATGCTGGGGCCTAGAACTTAACCATTTGTTGCATGGACTTGTGTAGGTCACCTGCACTAGAGTGAATCTCCTCCATCACTTCAACCCTAAAACCGCTTACTGTAAAAACCATGCTGTTATCTGTGCTGTTGGAGACACTACAGAGGTGAGCTTGCAAGTTGTGTCTGTATGGTTGCAATTACTCTATGAAGTTGTTCCTGATTTACACCTGATTTATTCCTGGTTATAAGTCAGATTGGCACCAGGCCCACTGAACCTAATTCTGATCTCTCATTGCTTTTCCCCATATGCTGGGGCCTAGAACTTAACCCTTTGTTGCATGTCTAACTCTGAAGGTGTACACCAGTATAAAAATGCTGGTGAATTTAGCCCCTCATGGTAGCGCATAAGATCCAAAAAAAAAAGTGAAACTGGATGAATCTGATTTCATTCTCCAACTAGAGTGAAGTGCAAAAAGTAAACAACAGGAGTAATGACTATTAAATTTGATCTAACGTGTTAGCAAAAAGGGAAGGATTGTTTTTAATACCATTTCCCCTTCATCTTGATTGTGTTCCCTTAAAATGTAATTCATATAAACCATAATATAGAAACATGTTTCAGATCAAGCAAGGCAAAAGAGGATGGAAAAAAGACACAAAGAAGGTAGTAATGGTTGCTTGGAAAAATCACAAGTGCTATATGATTTTAAAAAATTTTGCTCATCTGCTCTGGGCGGTGCGATGGCAGTGACTAATGAGGGGGTTGTGGGGAAATTTGCATTTCAGACTAATTTGTTTATTCCTTTTCTCAATAAGCTCATTTTGTCTAGGGAATTTTCTGAGTAGCTCACAGAATATTTGTCATGTCTTCCCCAACCCTTCTCCACTCCACTTTGTGAATTCAGGTTCAGATGAGAATTATGGGCTGTAAATGAAAAGTCAGAATACATCCATCCATATATCCGGCTGCCTGTCAGTAGTCTGATCCAAAGCCATTGTAGCCAGTGAAAAACTTGCCATTGAGTTTACAGTACTTTGGATCAGACCCTGTTTGAGCAAATTTGAAAATCAGGCCCACTGACAAACCAGGCAAAGACATGTTCTAATTGTGACTCTGCAAAGACAAAACTTGCATGAACCAAACTGTTTAGAGGCATCATTCGAAAGTCATCCTTACTCAGAGTTTATCAGTAAACACTCTTGTCACTCGAGTAGGCACTCGCTTTTCTTTTGGGCCATTTAACATTAGAATGGTGTCTCCTTCATTTGTCTTCTTGAAATATTGAGGACACATTGCTCTTCTGGTGTCTGACAGTCAGACAGAAGCGTCTGAGCTCTGAAAACTGATGTCCACTATCGGCTTTTAGAAGATGTGTTTTAATTGCAGACACAAATGTTCAGTGGGAGCCCAATGAAATCTTTAAGGAGCAGCTGGAAACTTTTACAAACATTCAGCTTAGAGAAAGTTCCACTGCTGGAGCACAGATTTTCTGTATTTCTCTTCCCTTATTCATTGTGCTCAGCAGCATGGCAGATGGAACTGCTAGGAAAGAGACCCCGGCTTTTTTATCTCGCATGCAAAAATGCTGACTCCCAACAGGAAGTCTCCATCCTCCACTAGTGACAACGTAAATGTTTCTGTGGTAATCAAGTGTAATGTCAAAAGTAGAGAATGATGACAAGGGCTGGCCAGAAAATGTGGGGTTATTCTTTTTAGAAAACGTAGACCAGAACACACACACAATTGTTTTTGCTTTAGACAAAAAAAAATTCTACTTTTGACAAAAAAAAGAAAACTTGAAAACCAAAAATTTTCAGACAAAATCTGAATTTTTTTATGCTGAAAACCAAAAATTGTGGGGGGGGGGGGGAGGCATTCGATTTTTCTGATGAAAAATCAAAAATTTTCTAGAAAAGTTACCACAAACATTTTCCCAAAAAAACCTAGATTTTCTATCCAAAAAAAAAAGTTTTGACTGAAATTTTCGACCAGCCAGAATATCAATGTTACATCAGAGCCTAATGGCAGGGCAGAGGAGTCCTTAGCAAACAAAGATATTACTTTCATGCCAATGTACCTGGAAATAACAAGGAAGAAAAATACAAACTATTCAGACGAGGCATACAAAGGCTGATGGAGCGGGGGATGCTGTAACATGCACAAATGCAAACTCCAGCTAGTCAGGATCATTTCAAACCTATCAGTCTTGACAGCATCCTTTTAAGTGACACCTTAAAAATGTTAATTGCATGTGTTAGGCACTTCAGCAGTGACAGTAGTGCCATTGAATGTCAAGGGGATATTGAGAAGGGGCTCCAGATAAAAGCTACTCGGCTTTCACTTTACTGTGCTCGGCAACTGCGTGAGCCACCAATCAATCCTACCACAAGATCTTGTGTGGTCGCCTACAGTGGTTACTGATTCAGCTGATAGTGCTGTTCCCTTTGGGTCTGTACCGAGCTAACACCCCGGTGTTGTGTTAGCTGTTCAGAGTGCTGCTGGATGTGCTGTTTTGTTATACAAAATATAAAACTCAAGTTCTATCCTTTTTGGGGTCCTTAATCTTGTTGACCTTTTGTTTGGGGTGTTAACTATTCTGTTCAGTTTCCAACTTGAGTGCTTACATTTTGCCCATTTACATTCCCTGAGTCGTTTTGATCAGATATGTTGTTCTTCATTTCCTGTTCTAAACTGCTTTGTGTACTTTGTGGTGTAGTCAGCAGAGTCTTCCATGTCTGCTTAAACCAGGCCAGGACTTTAGGCTGTTTTAATCTGGGAGCTACAGAGACCCCTAGCAGCAGCACTAAAGAATCCCTTTTATAAACCCTACAGCTGGGCGAATAACAGATTTATTTTTATTCACTGGCAATTCTTAAAAATTGCGGGGGAGAGGGATTATTTTAGATCAAATCAAAAATTAAACTTTTCAAATGTTCAGTGAATCAAAAAAGGAGACAGTGTATGTGTTTGCGTTAAACAAAACATTTTGTTTCCATTTCAGTTATTTTTCATTAAAAACAAACAAAATTTTGAAACAAAATATCATTTTGAATAGGAAAAACACTGAAACATTTCATTTTGAGAATGTTAAAACAAAACATTTCAGGCCTGGTGGGATTTTGGTTTTTTTAGGGTGGTGGTTGTTGGTTTGTTTTTTGTTTTGTTTTGTTTTTTTCAACCAAAACAGTTGTGAAATGAGCGTGAATTCATGAAATGTTTTTCTCTCTCCAAATCAGCTTATTTTGAGGAGGGGGAGGTAATTTAGGGTGAAAAATTTCACCTCGCTCTAATTGCAACCAAACTTCACGTCTTCGCTATCATGAAGGACACTTCATGATGTTAATATCTGCTGCAGTTTCACCCAGGAGGCGACTGCATTTCAGCAGAGGTCGATATGATTCCTGGGTAAAGTTGTCTGTCAATTTATGTTGTAGAGCACTTTGGCATGAAAGGTGCTATGTGAATCGTAAATTCAGCTCCCGCTCTGCAGCACTGCTATTGCCAGGAGGGGATGATAAATAATGGCATCTGCCCCATACTTGCTGATGTTAAGGGGCATATGAGGTTAATTTAGTCCCTGCAAGATCATGCTGGTTTCTTACAGAAGCTCGCAGATAGGCTGTGGAGGAACTGGATGTTGTTGTTTTCCATTGGTAGTGAGGACTTTTGGCCACAGTTACTCATGGGGGGACAGATTCTGCTCTCTGGTACACCAGCATAAATTCAGGGTGATGCCAATGAAGTCAATGGAATTACACTTGCATAAAACTGATGCACGAGGAATTGGGCCCACTGCACCCAATTCTCCTCTCCTATAGATCTTATACCAGTCTCCATCCACTAAAGCACGACTTCCCCTTGATTTACACCAGCATAACTGGGTTCCGTATTTGGCCCATTCTCACTGCTGAGCCACCTCCTGATGGGACAGTAATTAACCCCCATCACCTACTACTGTAGCTGCCTAATGATTTGACGGTTACGTGCTACGGTACGGTGTTTGCAAGGAAAGAGCTTACGCGAGGGCTGTCTGGTAAGGTCACACATTGTACAAGTATTGGTAAGGAGGATAACAATTGAAGACATGGTCTGTGATTGGGGAAGTGAAAACACAGCTGCTGCTGCCTCCTTAGAGAACGCTTGTAGCATATTGATGGCTTGAGGACTGAAACTATTTTTTTCCCCTTTTCTGGGAAGATGTATTCTAACTCTGGGCTGTGCACAATATTATTCAATTCTCTTTAGCCTTAGTCTGAGGGAGTCCACACAAACTTGGGTGACGAAATTTCAGCAGTTAAGCTGATTTCTCAAAGGATACAGCTCATTTCAGGATCTTTTACTCGCCATGCAGGCAGCTTCAGAGACACCTAAAAAAAGTGCTTCTGTTAACTTGGAGGTCCCACTGGACAACTGCCATCAGACAGATGTGGCATCGGTGCCTTTGATCTGAAAAATCCCTTTACCTCCCAAGTGTACCTGCATTAGAAAAGCAGAAGGCGCCGCAGTGACATTGGAGGTTTACCATAGCTAGGCGAAGGCAGGGGACTGTGACAGGCAAGCATTGCTTTTCTCCTCTAACAGGATGGTCAGTGTGGTTGAAAAATAACTTTCCTCAAGAGAAAATCAAGCAAAAACATTAGTTCAGTGCTGGTTTTATTTCCCTTCTGCGTTTTCCTGAATATTCAGCACTCTCGTATTTTTGTCTTTTAATATACTCTTAGAGGCAAAACTTTATTTATATTGGTTGCCTCCATGAAACACAACCGGTTCACCAACCTTAACTGCTTGACAGCTGCTTAATATTCTGGGTATGTCGCAAGCGACCAATTCCACCACCCTGCTGCTGGGTGTGACTGGGGTAGCCAAGCATTCCATGGATTTGGATGGATTGGCCAACAGCTGTGCAGCAGGTGTCATGGAAAAACAGCCGTGAAAAAAATAATGCCTGTAGAAACTGGGGTCTAAAGACATAGAAGCTTGATTTTTAAACGTTAGGAGTGCAACTCACGTAAGTGATTTGTGCAGTTACCTGGTCTCTAATGCAATTGTGTGTCTAACTAGTTTAAAAATTTGACACCAATTGCTTTGATTTAAACCCATAGGAGTCAGGTTCTGTGCACAGATAACAAAGTGATTGACATCCTAGCAATAATGCAGGCAGATGGCTGGCTGGTAGGAAATGTGCAAGAAGGCTACAACCCCGCCCCTAGATCAGCTTATTTTTATTGGTATTGTGGCAGACTGGGAGTGGGCTGCCCCATTGTCTGATCAACCCAGTGTTACTCAACTGGCAGTTGGAGAAACAGGCTGCTAATATCCACAGCAACTGAGACCACTGCGATAGAAATTTGAGGATTAATTGAACGATCAAGCTCAAAACACTTGAGTATATTCTCTCCCCCCCCCCCGCCATTTGAATCCCTCAAAATGATGTCCAGTCAAATTTTTGAAAGCGGACATTAGTTGTGGGTGTCTCCAGTTTTGGGTGCCCTGCTGGGGAAACTGAAGGTATCTCAAGTTGGGCACCCAAGAAATCACAGAATCATAGAAATGTAGAACTGTAAGGGACCTCGATAGATGCCCTAGTCTGGTCCCCTGCACTGAGGCAGGACTGAGTATTATCTAAACCATCACTGACAGGTGTTTGTCTGATCCTCCAATGGTGGAGATTCTGCAACCTCCCTAGGCAATTTTGTTCCAGTGCTTAACCACCCTGACAGGAAGTTTTTTCCTAATGTGTAAACTGCAATTTAAGCCCATTGTGTCTTGTCCTTGATGGTTAAGAAGAACAATTTATCACCCTCCTCTTTATAACTGCCTTTTATGTACTTGAAAACTGTTATGATGTCCCCTTTCAGTCTTCTCTTCTCCACACTAAACAAACACCGTTTTTTCAATCTTTCCTCCGAGGTCATGTTTTCTAGAGCTTTAATCATTTTTGTTGTTCTCCTGTGAACTTTCTCCAATTTGTCCACATCTCTCATGAAGTGTGGTGCCCAGAACTGGACGCAATACTCCAGTTGAGTCCTTATCAAAGCTAAGTGGAAGAATTACTTCTTGTTTCTTGCTTATAACACTCCTAATAGTACATCCCAGAATGAAGTTTGCTTTTTTTTGCAACAGTGTTACACTGTTGACTCATATTTAGTTTGTGATCCACTATAACCCCCAGATACTTTTCTGCCGTACTCCTTCCTAAGCAGTCATTTCCAGTTTTGTATTTGTGTAATTTATTGTTCCTTCCTAAGTGGAGTATTTTGCATTCATCCTTATTGAATTGTATCCTATTTACTTCAAACCGTTTCTCCGGTTTGTCAAGATCATTTTAAATTCTAATCCTGTCCTCCAAAGTACTTGCAATCCCTGTCTGCTTGGTATCATCTGCAAACGTTATAAGTGGACTCTCCATGCCATTATCCAAATCATTAAAAATGATATTGAATAGAACCAGACCCAGGACAGATCCCTGCCGGGCCCCACTCAATATGCCCTTCCACCTTGATTGTGAACCATTGATAATTACTCTGAGTACAGTTTTCCAGCCAGTTGTGCACCCACCTTGTAGTAGGTTCGTCTAGGCTATATTTCTCTTGTTTGTTTATGAGAAGGTCATGTGAGACAGTATCAAAAGCCTTTCTGAAGTCAAGATATATGGCATCTGCTGCCATCTAAAATCAGTGGCCCACCTGTGGGCCTTACTACCTCAGACTTGAACACAGACTCAGAGAGAAGCCAGGACTCTGTTAGAACACGTGATGCATTATTCTGTACATTCCAGTCAATATCTTCCCTAAAAGAATGCTTTAAAATAGACACCTCAGAAGTTTGGGTCAGTAAGAGCAGACCTTTAAACTGCTTTTCAAATATACTATCCTATCGCTGAGCACAACGTTTTATCTGCTGCTCCCAAACCACTAAACTAAGCAATTAAAAGTGATCTGAAAAGTATAATTTTGCATATTTAATACAATCTCTTCTTGCTGCTTTTAGCAGGGTGAAGCAGGCATATAATTTAGTACTGATGTTTGGAATACATCCAGTTTCTTTTTTCTGATGACATTTTGAAAATGCAAAGTTTCTTGAAAGCAGGGCATTTGGAATGCAGCTCCTCTGAAAACTTCTGATCGAGGTCTCTTTTATAGTGATCTCCCTTGGAAGATTTCTACCACTTAAACAGTTATCTCCTAAAAAGGAAAATATTGCTTGCTTACAGTAGCCATGGAGGGATTTCAGTTCTGAATGCATACGAAATAGTAAACCCACTTCTCAAAGGAAGGAGAAGATGATGAATCACGGAGAGAGTTTATTTCTTGAGAAATATTATTTGTATTCCAGCAGCACATGATGGCACTGTGGGAAATCAGGGTCCAGTTGAACTAGGCACCGTGTGAGTCAGAATAAGAGACAACTCCTGCCCCACAAAGTTTACAATCTGAATAGTGAAAACAGACAAAAGGTGGGACAAAAGATTTATTATTATCCCCATTGTATGGAAAGGGAAGGGGGTACAGAGGGCCAGATTTGTAAAGGTATTCAGGTGCCGAACGCCCGTTGAAATCCATAAGAGTTAGGTACCTAAATACCTTTTACAAATGGGCCCTGATTGATTCAGGGCCAGAATCTCTCTTCTATTCTAGCCACTCTCTGCATTGTGAGTGGCACAAAGTGGTTGAATCTGGCCAGTTGAGAAGTCTCACGGCATAATGGAGCTCTCAGCTGGCATGATGTAGCACACCCCACTCCTATGTTGACTGCCCTTCCCCCACTCTGGCACAGGGGGCATTTGGTGAATGGGGCAGAGTTCACCTGCACTCTACATGGTTCCATAGGAGCCGTTGCCAGCTGATGGAGATGAACCATGAAAATCAGGAAGATGTGTCTGACACTCTGCTGGCCCTGCGTCCCTCTCTTGCACTGAGCAGATTTCAGCACAGCAGAGAACACGGGGCTCAGGGACAGACTTTTAATGGTGTCTCAGTTCTTAAAGACGCAGACAGCCTAGTACAGGGGTCGACAACCTTTCCGAAGTGGTGTGCCAAATTTTCATTTATTCACTCTCAGTTAAGGTTTCCCATGCCAGTAATACATTTTAACATTTTTAGAAGGTCTCTTTCTCTAAGTCTCTAATATATAACTAAACTATTGTTGTATGGAAAGTAAATAAGGTTTTTAAAATGTTTAAGAAGCTTCATTTAAAATTAAATTAAAATGCAGAGCCCCCCTGGACCGGTGGCCAGGACCCGGGCAGTGTGAGTGCCACTGCAAATCAGCTCGCGTGCCGCCTTCGGCACGCGTGCCATAGGTTGCCTACCCTGGTAGTGGGAACCTCAGAAGCACATAGGCATCTAACTCCCATTGGTTTCAATAGGAGTTAAGCACCTAGGTGCTTGTGAAAATCCACTATGCGCCTATCTACATCTTTAGGCACCAAAATACCTTTAAAAATCTAGCCTTAAGTGACTTGGCTAAGATCACTCAAGGAGTCTTTGGTAGCTCTGGGAACTGAAATTGAGATTTCCTGAGTCCGAGTCCAGGCCAAGTGTTATATTGCAATCTGAGATTTAAAGGAACAGATCCTGAGCTAATCTAATTTACCTTTATCTAAACAGTGCTCTGAATTTAATTAAAAGCCTATATTGTCTGTTTAAAAATGTATACTTATACATATATTGGTTAGATGTTTCTCAAGTCATACATTAGATATTTTCCTTTAAAGAGCTTCAGACCTTCTTAAGGCTGTAGTGTCTCATGAAATTGTGGCCTCCCAAATCTGTTAATTGGCCAACTAGCTCATCCATTTCTTTCTGTCATGCAGGATTTTAGGGTTTAACAGATAAAGGTTAGCCTAATATTGCAAGGTAAGAATTTAACACCCCATCTTGTCTCCAGTAGCTGGTATGCTTTTAATTATTACATGCGCTCCATAGCGCTGCATGAGGATTACCTTTCTCACATGTCTTCTGAAAGAAATTGATATTAAGTGCTTGTCCTTCCTTTGCTGGTATACTCATGCAAAGAAGAACTAGGTGGTTCAGGGAATAGATAATGGTTTATGGAGCCCTTCACTGCTTCAAAGGCAGCCTGGGTTGATAGTGGTACAGATCGTATATATCTTTGTTACTATTTGATGGCCTATGTGAAAGTGAATTGATATGTCTCAGTCCAGTTCCTAGTGGAAAGCAGTCCACGTAAATATTGCCTCCCCATTAAACCCCTGGCTGGTAACATACAACGTCTGATCTTGATCTCACTTCCACCAAAATCAAAGTTTATAGCAGTGTAATTGCTCATGATTCAGGTCAGGGTGGGTCCATTGTATGGAACTCAGCTATCGGATATGGCCAAGAAAAGCAGACGATAGAAGAAAACAATTAGTTTTTCCACATCCAGTGTTTTTACATGGTCTTTTTGTAACTGGCTAGAGAATTTGTAACCGTAATTGGTCAAACTCTGCCCTCATATCCCAGTGTAAATGCAGAGTAGCGCTATCGACTTCAGTAGACTGACTGTCCTTAAATGGGTGTAATTGAGAGCACAATTTGGCCCCCAGATAGATCGTGTTTGGCCTTTCAGGGGAAAGGCAGGTCTCCTCTTTCTGAGCTGGTTGCGCTTTAGTTGTCTAACCTCAAATATATTTAATGTCATGGGAAAAATCTATTAAATGTGCCAGTCTATTAAACCTCCGTTCAAGTGTCGGTCCGATCAATAGAAGGTGTTTGTTATCTAAATGAGCAATAGGAGGCGAGTCACTTAACCACCCTTCTCATGAGCTTCGCTTGGAGCTGGAGTTTTTGCAGTTCAACATGAGGGCTGTGCTGTCCCAGGAGCAGACCGGGCACTACATTGTGACTTACAGGCTACATCCGCCCTTGGATCTGGGGATGTGATTCCCAGCCTGATTAGACGTACCCGCACTGCCTTGTTAAACATAGCAGTGAGGTCATGGTAGCATAGGCATGCAGCAGCACGAGCTAGCAGCCCCAAATATATACCTCCAGGGTCCAAGCAGGCTTGTACTTGGGGCAACTAGCTGCTCCTGGGGAGTCCTACTAAGACACTACCACAATTTTGAGAGTGTGGCAGCACAGGACAGAACTAACAGAGCAGAGCGGGAAGCAGTTTTCTCATCCCACCAGAATTTGAGAGTTCAGACATTTTCCCATCCCAAAACAGGACGAAAAATCAATCTCAAACATTTTTGCAAATTGACCATCCAAAAAAAAAAAAATGTGGATTAGGTCAGTTGAAACATTTTGGTTTGGTAATTTCAAAGCATTTTGTTTTTTGGTCTGACCTTCGAAAAACCTTTTTTTTTTTAGTGTAAATTAACTCAAATTTCAAATAAGTTATTTTGAGTTAAAAACAATCCAAAATTTTCCTTTTGAAAATGTTGAAACAGGATGTTACAATTTTGAAACTTTTTTCAAAACTTTTTTGAATGGGGAAAATTCATCAGTACCAATCCTTTCCTGAGAACTTTCATCAATACCAATCCTTTCCTGAGTTCCTTCCTGAGAACTGTTTCACTTACAACAAATTGACAATTTCTGATGAAAAAAACATTTTGATGGTAAATTCCTCTAAGAACAACTCATTTATGAGAAGAGAAGTTTTCTCACTCTTCCATTCCTTAAAGAAAGAGAAGGTTTTATTTTCGGCACAGATTGTTGTCTCTTACGTCCAGGATAAGGAACGTAGAACTAAACAAAGGAGCTTCCATCTTCATCTCTTGAGGAAAATGGTACTTTGAGGAATTTTCCACAGGCGTACTAACCCCATGTAAACAATGAGTCTAGCTGGCTGGTTTGCCAAGAGACATTTCACTGTCAAGCCGGACAGTCTGGTAGAGGGAATACATGTCAGCTGCAATCTCTGCACTCTGGCCCTGTGGAGTTTGCTTAAAGTCACAGTGTCAGAGCAGTGAATAATCTAACATTTTAGCATGAGTCTCTCACACTACAGCATTGCCAACTCGAACAAGCTGATCAAAAGTGTCACAATATTTGTTGTTCTTAAAGTCCCCGCTTTTGAAGTCATGTGATTACATGAAAATCTCAGCTTTCATTTAAAGGGAAAAAATCATCTTGTCTGTAGAGTAAAGCTGGAAAATGTAACCATAAAGGTTCAAAAAACAGAAGGCAAATAAAACCCCCCCAACATTTATTTTATTTTCTACATTTCCTTATTTTTAAGCTAATCTCATGCTTCTGGAGCTCCTGACACATGATTTCTGAGGCTCAAAACAACTCTACACCTGAAAACAACAAGTTTTGAGAAAGTTCCCTCAGTTTTCCACTTCAAGAGCAGAAGAGATTTCACTTTGTAACACAAAGGATTTATGTCTTTTAGATGGTATATTTCCATTTAAGTGATGACCCTAGCAGTGTTGTTTTAATGAAAGAGTCAAAATAAACAGCATGGGAGATGCAAATGAGGCACGATAGTTGGCTTTAATCTTTAATTGTACATAATTTTTTCCCCTCTGTTTTCTTCTGCTCTTTTTGAGGCTCTTTCAGAGGTTTCCGAGCATTATTTTCAGAAACCAGTTGACGGGGCTGTTCTATTAGCATGCACTTTTTGTTGCCTGATCATTTCTGGGATGGTTCTGCCACTGTTAGCGAGCTATACTGTATTACTCAGTACATTGTGGTGTCATTGAAATCGTGTAGAGTAAGGTGCTACTCAACATGAGTTAGGGTGGAAAAATCAGGTCTTTTATGTTGCTGAAGGATATTCATTGGATTTCTTATATCATTTAGCAAGTGTGACTCGGCATTAAGCTGTCACTGTCAAACTAGATAGCACTGGAGAGCAAAGGGATTACTAAATTAGGTTTTCAGTAGTTCAAAAAATCCTTTGGTTCTTCTGGGATTTTCAGTAAAAATATATTTGAGCTAAAGATGGATATATATATATATATTTTTTTTTTTAGTCCGGGGTTCTTTACATTTATCTTTGAGGGTCACTGCAGTAAATCGGGACTATTGATTTAGCAGGTAGCAGTTCTTAGAATCACTCATTTAAGAGTCAAAATTCCTGCGTTACTCAAAGCAATAACTCAACACTTTGAAAATCACTCATCAGGGACTGCCGGTTTATGCTTGTAGACAGGCGTTCAACAAAGATTTCAGTTTGTTTATGGATCTTACGTCAGCTGAGTTCTCTACCCTGGCAGACAAATGTGTTGCCTCTCTTGCCCTACTTACTTATTATCTGACTTATCCGGCCCACTGCTCTGTAACAGCCTCTCCAGCAGTGTGCTGGCCTGGAGTGCCGCTGTCTTTAGCTGAACTCTGGCTATGCTTGGCCGGAGCAGGCTGTTAAACCAGGCCACACTTGATGTTTTATCTATTGCTTGACCTTTCCATGAATCTGCTATGGACTCCTCGCTCCAATGGTGTCATTCAGAACATGGATCCACCCCCGCCAGCAACAGCGTTGTCTCTGGGTCAGGTTTACACAGTATGTTGCTTTCAACTCCCTGGTCTGCAGAGGGATTTCTTCTGCCCATGAGAACTAAACAGCTACTGATTTGAGCAGTATTATTTATCTACACTAGATAGACTCCCGCTAAGGGGGAATGTTTCTCAAAGCAGCAGGGGTTTGGTTGATTAATATATGGTTCCTAATGAATGGTCAATGAGATGCCTAAGACTATTTCAAACCCAAGAATCCTAGTTATCCTACATCACTTGCTAATTGAATTCACATCACCAGAGACTCAAAAATCAGCTTTTGGTCCATAACGAATATGATGTGCTGAATTGTGTGGCAGAGTTTCTCCTGAGTCTTTTCCTTCTTTTCACCTTCTATATGTTTTTAATTATTCTTATATAAACAAATCAGTTCTCCAGCTCCTAAAATCTTGTTTCTCAGTGGCACATACTGCCTCTGTGGTACAGTTCCTCCTGGCTGTCAGGGGATAGGAACTTAGCACTAAGACTAGATCAGTAGTAAATTATTAACCCCACCACCATCAAGGTGGATCAGCTGCTCTGGCCAGTGAGCACTGGATGTGGCACTGCGTCTCCACCCATTCCCTTCTCCTCCCGCTCTGCCTAAACATTACCCATCCACTCCAGAGAGAGAATATAACCCAAGGTCCAGGTAGGCTGCATAGTGCTGCAAAGGGATTTCTTACTGTCTTGTCCAAGTTACAATCAAGCCCTGAATGATTGATGTATTTACAGCTCCGAATGAATGCATGGAGTGAGCTGGTCCAGGGGAGCTCTCACTCCAACCAAACCAGACTCCTACTCCAACCCCTGAGCACTTCTTTAGAAGCTCCCCCTGCAACAAGCTGCATTTGCAATCACGCTGTACATTAGAAAAGTTTTATAATTACTTGCTGTTCTGGCTGCTGAGCAGTTCTAAATGCCAGACATTAAGGAATTGCTGTTTCAGTCCGTGAGCAGGCTCTGAACATTAAACGTGTTTCACGAGAAGGTTCTTTCTTTTTTTTCCAGCCATTACACATCTCGGAAGGCTTTTTTTTTTTCTCCAAGTGGCCGCTTTCCCAGCTGTTGATCGTCTCTGTCTCTCCTATATGAAAGAGAAAAAGGAAACCGATGATGATGCGGTATGAAGGTTTTATCAGCGTGAGTTTGAGATGGGTCCGTTGCTCACCCGTGGAGGAGCTATACATGAATTATGCAGATCAACCCGAGCAAGTGCCAATAAAACCTTTCTACTGTACCACTTGTATTCCAGGATACAGTATGCCACACATTTTACAGACAAAAATATTTTAGCAATGTTTTAGAGTGCTGCTAAAAATGCAGTTTTTTATATCCTACCACCACTGAAGCCAGGCTCCTGTGCGTGACTCCAAGGGATAGGGAAATGATAATCTGAGACTTTCAAAGCTCCTTAATGAGAAGTGATGTTCAAATCTCAGGGGTGTTTTTGCAAATTTCAGCCGTAAGTGATGTATCTTAGACATCTCTACACATTACCTAGAATATCTCTAATAAACAGATTAGTATTGGATTTGAAGGCTCATTATCTAGAGGCTAGAAGTAAGTGCTGTAATTTCCATTGGAAACATGTGACCCATCCCTTTCCAGTTGCACTGGACAAGATGGCCCAGTGGTTAGCAAGGGACTTGGGAAAGTTTAGGTTCAGTCCCTTGCTCTACCACAGACTTCCTATATGATCTTGGGCAAGTCAGTCAGCATTGCCGTGCCTCAGTTTCCCATCCGTGACATTGGGATAATTGCATTTCCCATGTGAGCATGAATACATGAAAGATTGTGAGGTGCTCAGATACTACAGAATGGAGACTATTTAGGTACCTTAGATTCTAGATCACCCCTGTCCAGAAGTCCCTCATTACACCATTGGGCTGGCTGGCTGGACCTTTTTGCTGTGGTATTTAATACTGCATATTTTACATCTGCTCACAGGCTATTTAAAGAGATCTTCAGCCTTCTTGATCAGGGCAGCTCTCCTGTCATATATTGTGACTCAGTGCAGTTCTGAAGTTGTGCTAGAATTTGTTCTCTATGTAACACACCTGAAAACTCTGGGATTGTCAATCATAGGTACAAGCTTTGTCAGTTTCTAAGCCTCAGACCTAGAAATGGTGAGAATAATACCTTCCCAGGTACCATTAATCTAAGGCATAATAGCATCTTTAACAGCTAAATGAACTCAGTAGCTCAGACGATCCAGGTGTCTTTGCATATAATCATGCCTTCAAATAAATTACAAGTTCAATCCAATGTGTATTCCTTTTGGGATGTTCCACAAGTGCATAAACCAGAGTTATCACAGTTGCTTTATACTTATAAGCAATAAGATTTATTTAGTAGGAACTCTTCAAATGGGAATGGGCTGACCTTGAGTTATGAATTGCTTTGCCTATACATCTATCACATTATCCCCCAAAATCACTGTTTAAATGCATGAAAGAAAGTATACCCACGCCATACAAGTGTCTGAGTTTCTCTCTTTCAAGAGAGGAAGCCTTTATACTTTATAAGTAAAGGCATTTAAAACATTAGCTAGTATGAAGACTTTTCGGACTAAGCCTTCCACCATTGAAACAATAATTCGGATGGAAAAGGTTTTACTTTTAAAATAATCATACAAGCGACTGTCACAAAGTGTAACTTAAAGAATAAAAAATGGTGGTTGCTTTCTGAACAGTTTAGGAGGAAAGATGGTAATTAGGGAAGTCTAAAAGCTGGACAACTGATCAGTCCATCATGGACTGTTGCCGAGCCTCAGAAGTGGACCTTTGCCTGTAGGGTGACCAGATGTCCCGATTTTATAGGGACAGTCCCGATTTTTGGGTCTTTTTCTTATATAGGCTCCTATTACCCCCCACCCCCTGTCCCGATTTTTCACATTTGCTGTCTGGTCACCCTATTTGCCTGTGGTACACACACAAAAAAAGCAGGGAAGGTTGAAGCTACCATCTTGGTGAAGTCATACAAGAATCTGATGAGTCGGATTGAATCGCCCTTGGCATACAGGTGCTTGTTCTTTGTTAGAGGGAATAAGGGTAATTTGAAGCAACATACTGTGAAACATCACCGGAAGCACTATATGCAAGCCCCATACAAGTTAATGTATAGTTATGGATGGAAATGAATAATTTCACTTCTCTGCAATGTCCTAGCCACCTCAACTGATCCCTTAACTCCTTGGCAGTCTAGCAGATTCATTTCTTGCATTCTTTTTTTTTTTCCTGATGTATATAAAGAATTTCTGGAGATTTTTTTATATCTTTGACTATTTGCTCTTTAAATCCCCTTAGCCCTCCAGATTTCCGCATTACATTTCATCTGCCATAGTTTATGCTCCTTTCTATTGGCTTCATTTAGACTTTATTTCCATTTTCTGGAGGATACTTCTAAGGCTTAAATAACCTCTTGAATCTTCCTATTTAACCATATTAGGTCTTTTCTTGTCTTCTGTTGACTCCATGTCTCAGTTAAGGACTTTAAATTGAGTTTCAATGTGAACAGTTCATATAGTTATAATGATTCACTTTGAGATAGATGCCATTGGGTTTGGCTCTGTTCTCACCTGCACTAGTTTGACTGGAATATCTTCATCTACTTCATTGTTGATACTTCTGGCTATACTAATGTACAAAATAAGAGAATCAGGCTCACTGTTAGGATCGAATCACATTTGCAAAATTATAAAAATACACAGTTGAGTAAATATCTTTGCTTATATCATACACCTCATCCTGGATCAAGGTAAAGTAAGGAACTCTACCTCACTATTCTTAACCTTGGTGGGAAGCACATTTTGAATAATTCTTGTTTGTATTGCAAAAGGTTTGTTGTATAAATACCTACATTTTCCAGTAGCTAATATGATTCATTTGTCCTCCTAAATCACTATAATCTCTCTTCCCTTTCCCTCTTTTCATCTTTCCAGAAGTAACAGTTTATTCAGTGAAGTCGTGCAGATGAACTTTGAAATAGCCAGTTTCAGCAGTCTTTCCGGAACGCAGCCAATCACGTGGCAGGTGGAATACCCTCGGAAGGGGACAACGGACATAGCCCTCTCTGAAATCTTCATCTGCCAGAAGGACCTGGTAGGAATAGTTCCACTAGCAATGGTAAGAGATTCCCTGGAAAGCCTGGTGCTCTGTCTCATCTTTAAATGACTGCCATTCTGGGAAGGTACAAAGCAACCTTTGAGACTGATCAGCGAAGAAGTGGTCTCTGCTCACTAGATAATCAGGGAAGAATTCTTTTCTGAGATCAGTACGGCACTACTCCACCTTGGTATAGTAATACTCTCCCTACGTGATGGAATCTCTGTGGATGTCAGTTGGATATCCTTTTTTTTTATAGGAGCAGTAAGCACTTGCCAGAATCATACACGCATTTCATTGTGGGTGCAAATCATGCAATTTAGACTAGCTGCCCACACACACACACACACACACACACACAAAGATGCTGTCCCTTTAAAAAAAAAATCTGGCCCTTACTCTTTAAGCCTTGAGTTCTTCTGTTTTAAACTGTTCTTTCACAGTTCCCTCTAGTCTAGACTACCAGTTGGTAACAGAGGGCAAAATATACTTGCTGGTCGCTTTTTAATTTTTCCATTAAGTACTATAGGGTTTGATCATAAGAACGGCCATACTGGGTCAGACCAAAGGTCCATCTAGTCCAGTATCCTGTCTTCCGACAGTGGCCAATGTCAGGTGCCCCGGAGGGAATGAATAGAACAGGTAATCATCTAGTGATCCATCCTCTGTCGCCCATTCCCAGCTTCTGGCAAACAGAGGCTAGGGACACTGACAACTCTTGGGGATACTTACCACCTGCAACTCCTGTTAACAAATGGGAGTTGAAAGTGCTCAGTATTTAGCAGAATGAAGCCTATACTAATTAGCCGGCTGTTCCCTAACCCCATAAAGCACTCTGGTTTTAGGGAGAGAACAGAAAGTGTCTTTAAAAGAAAGAAAAGTCCCTTGGTCTGTTTGGAAAATCCCTGGAAAAGAGTCTATTCTGAACAAGTATCAGAGGGGTAGCCGTGTTAGCCTGGATCTGTAAAAAGCAACAAAGAGTCCTGTGGCACCTTATAGACTAACAGACGTATTGGAGCATAAGCTTGCATGGGTGAATGACATGCGTCTGACGAAGTGGGTATTCACCCACGAAAGCTTATGCTCCAATATGTCTTTTAGTCTATAAGGTGCCACAGGACTTTTTGTTGCTTTATTCTGAACAAATTCTGCTTGAGTATCCTACCTTTTCTGGGGAATTTTTTCCTCTTGTTAATTAAAAAAAAGTTCTGCTCCCACTGAAGTCAATGTGTGTGTAAACTCCTCGAGCTGGAGCAGCCCCAATGATATTTAGGTAAAAACAAGATGTTTGCCAAAATTAAAGGACCAGTGCAGACTTTAATGCTGAAAGATACTTTCTGTTGATGGTTTTTATTAGTGAAATTCTGGCCCTCTTTTATTTATTATATTGTTACATGGTTTTTCCTTTTATCTGGTAATATTGTCATGTGCTAGATAACTGGGGAAGAATTATTTTTTGCAATCAGTATGGCAGTCCTCGACTTATATGCTATGTCAGTGGAACTCCTGCCAATATCCTTTGGAGATTTACTCCCATAGATCCTGCTCCAAAGTTCATTGAAGTCAGTAGAAAGCTGTGTGCTTCAGAACTGGGCTGAGAGAGAAACGTTGCCTTCGATTACCTGTAGAGCTAAATATGGCAATAAATATTACGTTCTCAGTCCTGTAAAGACTTAAGCACATACTTAAGACAGCTTCTTCAGGTCAGACTCTGGCATTAGGGAGATTCATTCAATGCTTCCAATGAAGCTACATGTGTCTATCTTCTGGCAGAATTTACCACCCCTTCCCCTTCTATTTTGTAAAGAATTCATTGGCTCCGTCTCTGTATTTCATGCCTGATCTATTTTTATACATGTTAAAATAGTCACTAATGCCTTTGCACTTGCAGGCAAGATACAGATGGATGTGCACGTGTCTCGGAGAGATTAAAATGCATCCTTTTATGTTGGTTTCTCTAGCGGCCTGAGTCCCAATTTAGTGAAACCTGGGGTGCACAAGGAATACGGGATGAAGCCCTGGATGTACCAATGGCAGTACCGTCGAGCATAACGATTTTTGCAAGGGATTTAAAAGACAAAATTATACCTTAAAACCCTTCACTTTGCTTCCTTGTGTGTGTCCGTTTCTCTGGTGTACCTTGTGATAACACTTGGCAGCAGCCATAACACATTGTGCTAATAGAATCTAGCTGGATGAGATGCCAACGCAAAATTGACTTTGCTGGCGGGATATTAGTAGATAAAGGGAATTTTCACAGTTTTCTGTTAGCTAACACTGCAGCTCCAGCCAGGATGCTTTCTTCATTTAAACGTTAATCTCCAGCTGAGCTGATTACCTGGCAATTCTCTTGTTCAGAGGTAAAGAGAGACACAAAAAGAGAGAGTGTGATGCTGCGTCTGCTGAGAAGTTGTACTTCACTGTCTCTCTCTCGGCTACAAACTGTAAAGCAAGTGCCCATCTACCGCATAAAAGCTAGGTCCTGGTGTTTTATGGCAAGTATTTTTCTTCAATAATTTGTAGGAAAAAATATTACAAGTAAACAGACCAGATTGATTGCAACATGAATTGTGCCCAGAGAGCAAAACTGCTTCTTTCGGAATGATGTCGTTGGAGAAAGGAACTTTAAGAAGGAATCTTTGCAGTTACAAACACAGAGGCAGTGTGGGACTGAGGACATCTGGGTTCTAGTCCTGACTCTGTGACTGGCCTGCTGTGTGAGCTAGGAAAGTCCGTACCTCTGTTTTCCCCTCCCACCCTTTTTCTGTCATGTCTATTTAGATTATAAGGGCTGGGACTGTATCTTACTATGTGTGTTTCTACAGTGCCTAGCACTATCTTATTTGAGGCCTCTAGGCACAACCATAATACAAATAATAAAGATAATACAAACAGTTACCGTTATTTGTAAAGGTGATTACCAGGTAGAGTAAAATAATATAAAAATATACATGGATTAACAAGAGGTGTTAAAAATCGTACATCTATCTGTAGTTGTATATCTGGAGAGAAACTTAATATGAGGACAGTGCCATCCATTAGCTGGGTAAAACTTGTGTTCCAGCTCTCTAGAGCAGCAAGCGGATTATGTTGGCAATAAGATAACGGACAGCAACATAAAAAACACCAGATGCAAGAAAGGCGGAAGGAAAAATAAATATCAGGAAGCTGGAAACGACAAATCTTTTGTTGGGCTAAATATAACCCCAGGATCACAAAAGTGGAGCGTCTCTCATGTGAGCTGTTCAAATGCTAGACTAAAACTTACAAAGCTGAAAAGATCACACATTCTTATTACCCTCTTTCTAATTATCTTAAAAATAGGAGAGAAGTGGGGAGAAGAAGAATTGGGTTTTTTAGGGATTAGAGCAATTGCAGCTCTGTTACAATGGAACAGAAGAGATTAAAGAATTGACATTGTCAGAAAGAACTGAACCTACAATATCAACGTAGCCATGTAGATCAGGGTTCAGTTCAGACACAGTGACTGAATAATCAATTTAACTTCATCCAGGAGCCACCATGCCTGGCTAGCTAGCTAGGTGGCCTGGACAAATAAATACGAACACTAAGAAGTTGGTGGTGGTAATGAACAAAAGAAACATCAAAACTGTCAGGTTGGACATCAGTGAAACAAACCTGTCCCAGTGTTCCCAGTTCTGTCTATAAAGTAGCAGAGAAATGAGCTGTCCAGTTGTATATGATGTATGCTCCAGAGTTGGGGAGTTAATAGCTCTGGTCAGTTTTGAAGGCCATTTTATCTGTTAATTATTCAGAGAGAAAATTAGTGAGCCCAAGATTCCCTCTAGCCACCACCATAATCCACCCTGTGGTTATTCCATTTAGGATGAGGCACAGGGTGTGGGAGGGTAATAGTCATTCCTGACAAACTGCAGACAGGCCAGAAGCTCTGGAGACCTCGCTCCCCAAATTTCTTTCCGTACCTTGGGAGAGCAGAGGACAATCCAGAATGACCCATTGCTAAAAGGAAACAATACGACCCAGCTCTTCTATAGCACTTGCCATCCATTGATCGCAAAGTGCTTTACAAAGGAAGTCAGTACCATTATCCCCATTGTACAGATGGGGAAATGGAAGCACAGGGAGGTGAAGTGACTTGCCCCGGATCACCCAGTGGATGTTGACAAGTGATTCTGAGCCACTCAGTGTCCCCATATTTGATAGAGCTCTTCCTCGCTGAAATTCTGCTTTCAGTTCCATGGGTATCACCATTGATTTCATTGGGATTTCTCCTGATGAACACTGGTATAACGGAGACAAAAATGGGTCACTTATTGATGGTTTTTTAAAGATCTGGTTGAATTTTTCTTTTAAAAAAAAAAAGGTTGATGGAAAAGTGGACTTTTTTTTTTACATTTCTGTTGCAGCTCTTAGGTTTTCAATAAAAAATTCAAAAGCAGAAAAAAATCTTGGGTTTTGAAAATCGAAAAAGTTTGGCTTTTGATTTTCAAAAAATGAATTTTTTGTTTTTTTAATATAGAAAAACAAAAATTTGTATTAAAAATTAGAAATAAATTATTTTTCCCCACAGAAAGTACTTATCACCTGCCAACCAGCTGTATTTTTTTCATGGTTTTTACCCTCACTCATCAAGAATGTTTACGAAATGATTACCACTGGGGGCATTGTATCAAAAGCCATCCCCAATCAGCCTTTGCACTACCAAAAGCTTAAATCTGCCAGTTGGAAAATAACTTGTCATTGTGCTTCAGTATCAGTGCACTCTTAAGACCTTCATTTTTCATTCTGGGACATCTGATGTTGACGAGGATGTATGTGCCTCTCACTCAAAGTGTAAGATAAGAAACAGTGGGGATAGGTTTCCATCATTGTGCTGGAAGGGTAGTGAAAGCCTTATAAAATTCATTAGACAATAGGGTGCGTGAGAGAGAGAGAGAGAAGAGAAAAAGATTTCCCCTATCAAAATAAAAAATATGCACCACAATTTACAGAAAAGAGCCATCTTGCAAAGATTTAACTCTCTACTATAGAGCTGATGTCTGAGAAGAGTTGTGTTCTGTTTAAGCAGTTCTGATTTGATATTACTTATTCCTGGATCAATTCAAAAAGTGCCTTCATAGGAGCTTGATTAATTGTCTGCTAAGCTGCTTTTGAAAACCTCTTCAATTAATCACAACTTACTTTAGAGCTTGCCAATTAAGGGGTACTGAGTTGCACAGCTTACTTTCCACAGCCTCCTCAAATTTCTACCCTATCATGAGCAAATGCAGCCAGCTGGATTGATTTTTGCCACCTAATAAGATAAAAAACAAAAAAAAACTCCAACTCATTCACCTGTGTGGTGCACGCACACACACAAACACACACTCCCATTTCATTATGAAGCCTCAACATTTATGTGCAGTTCAACACCAAGCCAAGAGATATAAGCTTGTACAAGAGACTTTTATTCATGGGACAACTCCAATGGATAAACAGTTGTATTTAAGAAGCATTTCTCCTACTAAGAAGTCACTGTGGGACTGGTCCATCAGCAGAACTATGCACTTGTTGACTGCTCATTTGGTACCCAACCAATAAAGCAACATCAGCATTATAATAGACCTCTTTCTTGTAGGGTAGTTTACCAATTCCTGTAGAAAATTCACCTTGAAGTCATAGAAAGACCAGTGCAAGACTTTCTGAACCCCATGCAAGTGGCACAGAAGGGTTGCAGCTAGCAAAGCAACCCATAAAATAGAATCGTGGCAATGGAGCACCCTGACTTCGAGTCAGGGAGATGAAATCCTTCTCTATACTTCACCTGCATAAAATCCAGCTATTCAAAGTGGCGAAGGCACCAGCTGGATGTCAGAAGCACAGGGTTCTATGCTGGCTGTGCTCCAGGCTCCTTGTGTCACCTTGCACAGTCGTGTAACTTTCTTGTCCTTTACATATTTCCATCTGTAAAATGGGGATGACACCAACCACACAGTGGGCCCATGTGTGTTTGTAACCTGGGATGGGATGTGCTATGCACAGGCGGAGAATTATTATATTTTTCTATTTTGATTTCTTTTTGCTGCTTCGGGTAGGATTTGAGTGACACTGATGCCCAGTGTATCCTTCCCTTTGTTTAATAGCATCCTGTAAGCCACTGGTTAAGTCCAGCTCAGGGGAGTATGCTTTTGTGTCACGTAGATGGTATGTGTGCATGGCAAACCGGCCTCTGGGCAGCAGTAATGCCTAGCTGAGGTTCTTTTTTGCTTATCATTACTCAGTCCAGCTCCATACCGACTGTAAGTGTTCCATGAGCCTACATTGTTTCATTGAGAAATACCTGCATTTGCCTTTGTAATTGAGTATATGGTAGGTTGTGGAATCCCCATCAGTGGAGGTTTTTAAGAACAGGTTGGACAAACACCCTTCAGGGATGATCTGGGGTTACTTAGTCCCGCCTTAGCACAGGGGGCTGGCCTAGATGAGCTCTCTAGCTCTCTTCCAGCCCTACATTTCTATGAGTCTATATTGAAGGTTCTCTCGTGAGAGCGAGTGGCCATACATTCAGAATGCAGAGCTGTGAACCTTAGACCAATCTAAAAACATGCTTTGCCATTTTCATGCATGTTTAACTGCATCAGAAAGCACAGGTCATCAGGAATCAGTAGCCAACAAATTAAACAAATTTATCCCCAAGTTGGTCTCTAGTGGATAACAGTCTCATCACAATGGAACCACACAAACCTATAAGGTGACTAGACAGCAAGTGTGAAAAATCGGGACATGGGGTGGGAGGTAATAGGCGCCTATATAAGAAAAAGCCTCAAATATCGGGACTGTCCCTATAAAATAGGGACATCTAGTCACCTTACAAACCTATGACTTCACACTGTGCGGTCCTCCCTCCTTTCATCGATCTCCAAGCCAAGGTAACAGATGCAGAAGGATGTCTCCTTCCTATTAGCCACAAAGAAATGAATGAAGAAGATATTCGGAGCCACACAGTTCAGGAGTTCTTCAGGATATCTGAAGATATCTAAACAAATTTGTTTTCTAATTTGCTGCATACAAATGAACCAACAAATATGTGCCATGCTGAACTTTTCTTCAACTGAACAAATATTTTCCCAGTTGAGTGGAATGACGAATGAGGCAAAACATGCATTTCGATTTGAAGGAAATATAGTTGATGTGAAGAATTATCTTGGCTATTTTGTAACAGGATATATATTTTTAAAGTAAAATTATGTTGCAACTGGAACTGGGTAAATTAAATATAAAGGGCCAAGTTCTGTAACTTACCCATCCCACCTTTGTTCTGACAGTGTGGGTTGAACTTGGGACCTCCAGTAGTAAAAACGCCTGAGCTTTTTACCAGTTAAACTACAAAGGTGAGTCTTTTAGGAGAGAGCAGTAACAGGTTTAAGAGTCTATCATGTGATCCTGCCAACAGAGAGGGACAAAATTGAGGTTAAGACCCACATCACTTGCAGATAGGGAGACCAGATGTCCTGATTTTATAGGGACAGTCCTGATTTTTTGGGTCTTTTTCTTATATAGGTTCCTATTCAGGGGAGGCTCTATATTTTTTGCTGCCCCAAGCACGGCAGGCAGGCGGCTTTAACGGCGCGCCTGCGGGTGGTCCGCTGGTCACACAGATTCAGCGGCATGCCTGCGGGAGGTCCACTGGTGCCACGCCATCGGCGTCCCTGCCACCGAATTGCCGCCGAAGCCGCGGGCCCAGTGGACCTCCCGCAGGCACGCCGCCTCACAGCGACCGGCAGGCCGCCCCCCGCGGCTTGCCACCGCAGGCACATGCTTGGTGTGTGCCTGGAGCCGCCCCTGTTCCTATAACCCCCCACCCCCTCCCAATTTTTCACATTTGCTGTCTGGTCACCCTACTTACACAGCTGCATTGAAAACAGTGGCATTGCATTGGTTTAAGTGAGGCCAGAATTTGCTTGCTTGCGCTCTAGATTTACGCTGATACAATTTCCACTAAAGACAGTAGCATTGCTCTAATTTTATACCAGAGTAACTGAGATCAGATGCTGACCCAAAGGATCTGCCTGTGAATTGTCCATGTCAAATACAGCATTGAAAGCTGTTTCAATTAAAGAAGCTGTCCACTGTCAGTCACTGTTGATTTGGCCCATTTGTTCAAAGCAGGGTCCTTTGTTACCTACCCTACAGAAAACAAAAGCAACAAAAGGATAAGATGTGCGCATTGATCCCAAATTGATCAGCAGCCACAGGCAGAAGTGAAAAGAATTCAAAATGGCTCAATTTGACTATGTCTTTGTTAACGTATCCTGGCTGTTGGAGCCAGTCATTGAACTTTTGCCTCTAGCCTGTGTTTTCTTCCTCTTTGGTACCGTCATATTCAGTTCCCCCTTTTGAGGGGAATAAGGATGGATCAATAAAGCTAACCCAGATGGCTGGGCTTCATTTTTCCATTGGATCAGGTTGCATGTCATTTTCCATGCTGCACAACAGTATATGATTTTCTTTTTTTTCTTCCTCCCCATCTCCTGACAGCCTCTATTGAATGGATTACTTTGGGATTTTCTAAGAGCCAAGGAGAGATGGGGTCAGCAGGCTTCCAGATGTGTAAAGTATTCTATGTGTAAAGTGTGCTATTTAGGGAACTCTTGGTTTTCCTTGCCAATTTTTCTTGCTGTATTAGAGAGAGATTGATGAGAGACTTAGGATATATGCTTCTCTGCCTTGACAAGTGGGAGCTCCAATAACAAACGATGAAGCAGCTAAAGTGTCCACTGAGATTTTCAGTGACTTTATTATTTATTGTTTGTATTACGCTAGTGCCTAGGAATGCCAATCAAGGATCAGGGCCCCATTGTGCTAGGCCCTGTACAGACAGATAACCAAAAAGACCGTCCCTGCCCCAGAGAGGTCAAAATCTACAGTGTCAGGCTGGGATGAAATATGATGTGTTGTTGTAGCAAGTTCAACGTTCCTGTTATTTGGAGATCGGATTTTTCCCTTGCCACTATTCGGTTATCTTGATCGCACTTTCAGCTGACTAACATCCCATGAGAGTCAAGAATTTGGGGCTCCCTCTAAGCAGTGGCCTAGGGACACAACAACCTCCCCTCCCCTCTTAAAAAATATTTTTATATCTGAAAAGACAGCTGATTAAAAAGCCTAACCAGTCAATACAGCTGTCACATGTGCATGAGCAGAGACTGTGGAGAGGCCCCATAATGAGCCAGATCAAAAGTCTACTCTGGACCCATATGATAATGCTTGAAAAGGACATTCCAGAGCTGTGTATTTTGATGCTGTAGCTGCCAAGTACCGTATTCGCCAGTTACTGCCTCCTCTGCCAGATTGGCTGGAGGAGAGCAAAGGAGCATTTCTCAGCAGGAGCGAGGGACCGATTTCAATGGCTGAAGTTTGCAGCTGACACAGAACTGGAATTCACAGGCAGAGACATTACTAAACTAGAAGGCTATCACACCGGCTGGGGAATTCAGAATCCCTGAGGTAAAGCTCAGCCCATCAGCTTCCCCATGAGACTGTTGCAGAGGCAGAACCAAGATTTTTCCAAGGGGTCTTTTGGCATTATGACAGACCGCAGACTCCAAAGGTCACCCATGGTTTTGGCATTGGTGGTAGCAACTGTTTATTGAATACATTGCACCTCTATAGCACCTTTCACCCAAGGATCTCAAAGCACTGTGTAAACAGCACTCACTAAATAAGGCTCATAACATTCCTGCGCTGTTATACTTATTTTACAACGAGGCACTGAGCACTTAAGTGACTTGTGCAAGGTCTCACAGTCAGACACTGGCAGAATTGGAAACAGAACTCAGCAACGTGACTATATGTCTGCTGCTCTGACCACTAGATTACACCTCTTCCCTACAGAAAAAAAGTCACAGGACTAATAGTGATCCAGACTAGACTTTGTGATCCTCTTTTAGCTCCAGTTAATTGATTACCAACTGACTCAAGTTACTTAGCATGTTTGTTGCAGGAGGTGAACGTTTGCAGTTTACCCTGGGACTCGCCTCCATATTCTGGTGCTGTCACTTTAAATACACACTCCGCTGAACAATGATAAGGTATGTTTGGAAATGCAGCAGGTGCTCTGCTGACTTAGGTGGTTGGTGTGTTTGGCAGCAGTAAGTAGGTTAACTGATTCGTACTGAAAAACTGCAGCAAGTTCTTTTAATTGGCCAATTTTTAATGATGGTTTTGATCTATAAAGAAAGGGTTAATGTTTCTGGGGAACAGTTCCCACGGTCATTAACCGTTAGGTGAGATCCACCTACCAGAGCAGCACATTGTTTATGCTGGGAGATAATTAAGGAGGGCCTGAGGTGCTTCTGTACCGGCAGCAAAACTAACTAGATAACAAGGAGCCACGTTATTGTAATGGAAGGTAATGAGTAAACCTGGGAAAATAAATTCACCTGGACTTTTATAAGCCTTAGTGATATAATGAGCTACCCCAAGGATTAAAAAAATCACAACTTCTCACCTTCAGTTTGGTGTTAGACTTGTATTTGCCTTGCTTCGCTTTCTGTTTACAATTCATTATCCAGACACATTCTCATCACCAAGGATATTTGTCAGGCCTGTCACTGGGAATATTTACTTTAAATGCAGCAGTTCCACTTGGGGATGCGGGAGGGGGGAAATAATAGGTCAGCACAGAGCTGCATTGCCAGAGGGAGGGCTCCAGGAGGTGCTGGGCTTCTGACTCTTCCCGCAACACTGCCCTTGGCAAGGGTGCAGAGTATGCTCCCCCGTGCAGCTGGTGCTAAAGACAAAGGCATGAGGAGCAATGGCCCAACCCTCTGTCTGCCCCCTATGGAGCTTGGTACTGGTCCTTGCTTCTGGAGATTGAGGTGCCCGCAGTTGTGTAAGGATCTGTGCAGACAGCACCACTGCCAATAGGTAGTGCTGCATCGTTATCTTGGCATTGTTACCTGCTGTGTTCCAATCAAGCCTTTGATTGCTGTAAGCCAGTATAACGGTTGTATCTGGACAAAGGACACCCCCCTTTGCGGCAGTGGGAACTGCACCCATAAATGGGTTAGCTTCCCAGACAGGCAGCCTGGGGGAGGGGCCCTGCAGAAGCGTTTGTTCTGTTCTGCGGGGTCGTTTCAGAACAGAGTGAAAAAGGGTGATCTCTTTTACACACCCGGGACCCAGCGTGATTACTGACCCAGTCTGCACCTTGCACCTTCTCCTACAGGTGGGACGGAGCCAGGCACAGGCTAGCCCACGGATAAACTGTAGTATGGACGTCCTGGACATCTGTGCTGCAATTTTATAGCCCTGCAGCTCAAGCCAGCTAACCCGGCCAGCTGTAGGTGTTTTATTGCAGTGTAGACATACCCTCTGAGTGTTCCCTGGCGGTATCCCACCCTGATGTAATAGACACTCACAGAATTTCCAGATCCTCTGTTCCCAAAGGAAGAATACGCCACAGCTTGTCAGTTACACCCTAGGCCATAGCTCTGCTTAACACACAGTGCTTAGATATGTTTGTAGGGCAAACAGGAATCAGTTGACTTAACAAAGAACAGAGATTCAAATGCTGGCAAACAAATACTGGAAACAGGGTTACCTATCAAATAAAGCCATAACAGCTCAGTCTAGAGTCTAAACACAAGTAACAAGATGCCCTCTTCTTAAACTCCATATGCCTGAAGAAATGGGTTTTTTACCCACGAAAGCTCATGCCCAAATAAATCTTTAATGTGCCACCGGACTCCTTGTTGTTTTTGCTCACTCAAACTCTCTCTTGCAACATTTTCAGCCAGGATGGCTGAGACCCTTTTTTAATGAGATCAAGCTCCCTGGTACCCTGTCCCCCTAGATGAAAGATGCCAGGGTGTCTTTCTACACCCCTCAATATATTGGACCAGTCCTTTTTTATTTGCCTATAACCAGGGTTTCCTCCTGCACTGTTCACCTCTTCCTGTTAATTTCTTCTCCTGAAGTCTGTGCAATCTCTTAATTAGTATTTAACTCAATATGCAATTCGACTTCCAGTGTGAAATACACCATGGTCAGGCAGGGAAACAAGTATCTCCCTCCTCCTATCTGGGAGGACCTGACTTAAGGCATGCTACCTCTGGGGGACCTGCCTTAATGAATATAATTTCCCATCTAGATACATATCTCTTTACATATTGCCTGCGCTTACATTTTGCAACGAATATAGTGATCAGTGTGACACAGGCTTTCAGTAGAGACCTTCCATGAACCTTGCATGGTGAGCTAGAATATAAATACAAAGACCCAGGGATCCCTGTAAATCTTATGCACCCCTGTGCCTTCTACAAGTTGGCATCAAGAAGTCCTTGGGTCACACTCCTCTACTAAGACTGGCCCCAAGGATGCAAGAATGATTTTCACATTGTGAGCCCCAATCCATTAGGAAGTGGGCTGAGAACACTGATCCATTTCACAGAGGCCACTGGACAGTCAGAAGGTGCTAATAACAATTTATGATCACTGGCAGCTTGGCCTTGATTCAAATGAATAATCCAGAAAGGAAGAGCTTTACATTCCCTTAACAATCTCCTGGTCCAGCCAGACCCCAATACTGCTGAGGGGCAAAAAACCCTGGATTTCTGTTGTAAAAAGACCTCTTTTGTTATCTTAATATTGATGGACAGAATATAATTAGCACCCTGCTTATAGAACATTGCTCTGTGATTTGACTGGTCCAAGGGAGATGTAAAAACAACCAAAGGCCAAACAACCAGTGACTGCCCACAGCCAACTATATATTTGCAGCAGTAATAAGAGAAAAACACTCCATGCAGTATCATCAAAGGACTAGATGCAATAAAAATTCCATCTGTATGCCATGTGGCTGAAATCTGCATAAGCATATGTAATCCTCTGAAATGTGATTTTTATTCCTTTTTAGTCTCTGCACAGCCTGGGATGCAGTGCAAGGGGAGCACTTCAACACTTGTGAAGGGGGCAAGCATTTTTATTGCATCTGGCCCCCTGGTTTTTCCCAGGAGATCATTGCTGTCAGCATTCCTCGGTATATTTGTAGTTATCACATACTAGAAGCCTGAGTCTGCAACCCCTTGCTCATGTGAGAGGACCTGAGTCACATTAGCAGACTATTGAAGTCAACAAGATTATATACATGAATAAGGAATGATTTGCACTGCTAGGAACGCTTGTCTACATGAAGCATTGATTGCTAGTTGATATTGATGTGACTTATCAGGAATACAAACTAACGGCCTGATCCTGCAAGTCCATGCTCATGTAAGTATTCCCAGTTAAGTCAGTGGGATCACTCGCGTGAGTAAGAGTTGGGAGATTGGCCCTAAGCATCTTCATGAATTAGTTAAGATAGTTTAACTTATAGTAAGTACCAATGGGCCTTTTCTCCTGATACAGTCTAGTTGTGTATTGACAACTAAAGACGTACTCTATTTCAACCTCAAGTTATTTGTGAGGATAGCATGACATACTTCACATATGTAGAGTAAGGAAGAATAATTCCCTCTTACATGAACTACTGGGTGAAATTATATGGCCTGTGTTGTGTAGATGACCAGACTAGATGATCATCATGGTCCTTTCTGGCCTTTATAACTGATGAATTTACAGACTCCACAATGGATGATGGAAGAAACATCAAGCTTAGCTTGTTTTTTAAATCTCATTGAGATCTAAGAGATAAGCAAGGCTTGAAGAAAATTGGTTAAGTAATTTTAAAGTTATAATTTAATTTAAACTGAGAAATAGTGAGTGGTTTGGGGAGAAAGTATAGCAAATATTGGCCA
This sequence comes from Trachemys scripta elegans, assembly GCF_013100865.1. Taxonomy (NCBI): domain Eukaryota; kingdom Metazoa; phylum Chordata; order Testudines; family Emydidae; genus Trachemys; species Trachemys scripta. The sequence continues at coordinate 10,717,428 of NC_048312.1, forward strand.
ACGGATACAGAAAAAATACTGAGACTATCTTAGAATGCTCATAGTCAAAGGCAAAGGTTTCCTGAGTGAGTGAACAGATAGACATTTCAATGAAATTCTGTGTGTACTGTAGCTAGATTTAAATTAAGAGCCCAAGACTGCATACCTTTGTCCTGTCAGTAGCCCCACTAATGGAATGCTTATCTGAATATGAATTTCAGGGACAGGATCAGTCTGTGAGTATGAGTGTGCTTCAGAGGGAGAAGAGAGGGCCTGATTCTGATCTTGCTTACCCCAGTATAACTCCACCAACTTTCTCAATTCTCACCAGTGTAACTGAGATCCGAATCAAGCCAAAGAAACCCACCATGTGGGCACACGGATGTTTCCTCCTCTTCAGAAAAAGCAGACTGAACGCTTAAAGGACATTCAGAGCAGCCTCATTGTCAGCAGCAGCAATAACACGCCTGAGGAGAAAGGAGGCTTCAGCAAATGAAATAGAAGCAACAACCACGTTATTTTTAATCCGATTCCGAGCCATCTGACTCTGTTCTGTATTTTTTTTCTATCAAAGTGGATTGTCCTTCTGCAAGATTCATTACCCCCCGGAACAATAATAAATTCTAGAACAATGCAATGTATTACCCTTGTAAGCTTTTTGAAATTCTCTGTTAGTGAAAAAACGGGTACAGTACACTTTCAGTAATTGCTGCAGATTGAATCTTGACTGTCACAGTCTGCATTGCTGTCTTCCTAGCCTCTAGTAAATAACCAAGGATTATACATGTTTTGGAGTAGACTGCTAGTGAGCTTCCCTCATGTACCCCACCTCTGTCTGACAGAGAGCCCATGGAAAGGAGGGGGTGGGGTTAAAGAATGGGATGAGGCCCCATTGTACAGTCTGGAGGACATGAGCAGAGGTTGCCAAAAGAGATCTACGTAGAGGAGTCACATTGTGCCCATACCTACACGACCCATGGACTGGGATGTGACCAGAGGAAACCTTGGTTGCAGAGCTCATTGGGCCAAAATTAGAGGTACGGCTGGCCCTCCCCCAAAAAAAAATCTGTGGAAAATTTTGATGAAAAAGAAAATTTTTAAATTTTTTTTATTTTCCCCTGGACATTTTTGCATTTTTGGCTGAAATTTTTGGTGTAGTTCCTTATGGGAGTTGTAGTTTGCTCATGTCCCCAGCTGGATAACATCTCCCATAATGCATCATGACCAGGGACTCCACGTTGCTCAGTTTCCCCTCACTCAGAGGAGTTCCCATGATGCATGATGGGAAATGAACCTGCCAAGGTGCAAATGTGGAACACAATATATGACAACAAGGAACACACAAAAATTATTAATGAAGGGACCTGACAGTGTGCTGTGGGCTCCATCTCCTCAGTGTAATTAACGCTCCTTCTAATTACAGTTGCATGATGATTTCTCTCGTAAATAATTTTCAGCAGTAAAAGAGAAGGGACATCAACATAGGTAACTTTGGGTCTGAAATGAGTAGTGTCCCCTGAAATGAGGAGTGCTTGAGAGAGAGCTTTACCTAGTCAACATGTCAGAGTTTAGGTCAGCCTCTGGGTTGGGGTCCTCTTTCTAAAACAGTGTCAAACTCCGAGGAAACATGAGGTATCCTACTACCTGGGATATAAGACTTGATCAAAGGCCCACTGAAGTCAATGAATATGGATCAGTCCCCAAGTGTGGGTCAAAAACCCTGATATACTGGTACATCTAAAAGATACCCTCTATTATCTCAGCTAGTTGGGGCCGGGGAGATGATGTTTTGTTTTGTTTTGTTTTTGTTTGGGCTTTTAGGGATTATGTTTAGCCGAAAGACCTGAATTCTCTCCCTGCTTATGATCACAGAGTCCTGGACAGTCACCTTGTGTAGCATAGTGATGAGTGAAAAGGCCTGAGTGGTTATGGATCCATTGCTCTAGACCGGCTCCAGAGAAATATAGAGTTGATTTGAGACAAAGCAGGCGCTGAGTACTAATGGGTTAGAAAAGGGGTGTTGGTGCAGGGCTTTTTGTTAGTAAGTTTTGGTTTATCCAGAACAGACCAGAGGAAAAGAGTGGAGTCAGCAGAAGAAAACAGCTTGTATCATTTAAGATGAATTCTGTTCCTCCTTTGTGTTTGGAAACAATGCAAAAGCAACTCAAATCTAAAAGTTTTGCTTATAACCTCTTAGTGATCTTGAATTCTCAACTTGAGGAACTAACAGAAGGTAGAGGGCCTCCTGCTGAATGTATAATGTCAACAACAGAAACCAAACCAATCCATCTAAGCCCTGCATGCACTTTTGGATCTTTATATATAGGGGTAGTGTGCATGTGTGTGCCAATATCAAGAAATTTTCTGTGGGCTTAAAGCTTAGGCTGATACAGCAGAAAATGCTGTTCATTATATACTGGACCCTGGACAAATTGCAGGCATTGAAAAGCAGTGACCAATACTGGAGATGCCAGCTGGCGTGAAGTATCCTGCACCATATGTTTTAAGAACGCATGAAGTTACAGGAGTCAGGGGCAGGAGATGATAAATGGAATTCATCTGAGTCTAACTAATCCCTCCTCACCACTCCCACCTTACCCAAACAGGTGACTACTCATTAAGGTACTGGGAGATGCCCTCTCATATTCACAGATGTAAGTAAGGGTGGTCTAGTGGTTGGGATATAGGACTGGGAGCCAGGATTTTGGATTTAGTTCCTGTCTCTGCCATTCTCACTATGTGATCTTGGGCAAACCCCGTGCCTCAGTTTACCCATCTTTCAAATGCTTGCCAGACATACTTTGAGGCTTATTGGGCCATTTCAAATTTTTCCCGAGTCGGTGGCTCATCGGGTTGACGTGATTCAAGCACGTCACTTTCATAGCCAATGGTAAACAAATTGATTTGGATCCTTTAGTCCTGAGTGTCACTGACTAGCATGATGGGCTTAGGAATTTAGCTGCACTTGAGGCCTGATCTTGCAAAGCTCCTGATGAAGTCAAAGGAAGTTTTTGCTTGAGTAAGGAGTGAATAATTGGATCCTTGATTCTGCATATATTTAATGTACTTAGTATGTCTCTCTTTTACACACATGCTACGGGTAGCCATTATACATGCAAATACCACTGGCCTGTTAGACATGTGTCTGGTCAATAATTTAATTTTCCTGAGTGTCGCTCTCTCTCAGCCCCTTGCCTGTCCTATATCTCTGATGTCTGTACAGTATCTCCTCTCATTAATGAAATCATCCTGCCTCTGCCCTCCATGTGCTTTGCGTTCTTGAATTTGCTATAAAGTCCATTAAATCAATAAACCATTTAAGGGGGGTGAGGGGGAATCCAGGAACAGAGCTAGGAAATAACAAGGAGCATGATTTTTTTTCTTTCCTTTGTTTTTATTAGCAGTCCCCTAAGAAACTTGATTGTGTGTCTTTGTTATTGCTTGTGCTTATCAAAAATTAATGACATTCAGCCAAAATGAGGCAAGAGAAGCTAGAAATTTTTCCCCGCTGATTTGAAAATGGACTAAATTAAATGGAGAGATTTTGACAGGGGCTGACAATTTCACTTCCACTTTGTTTAAAATGGGATTCTGAAATCCACAAACATAAGCCAAGCGCTCCGGCACAACTCAGTGGCCATACCTATTAAAAAATTGAAGAGTTTAAGAAACCTACGGAAGATGGATACCCCCATTAGAAGGAGAACGTAACCCATTAATAATCTGTAGCATGTTAATCTACCCAAATAAAACAAGCTCACAAATCTCCAGAGTGACCATAGAAATAATGTATGTGTCAGACACTATCTGATTAATTCAAAATATTTATTTAGTGAACGTGTTTGCCCTGGAGAGTCAAGTCTTATTTCTATAAAACCTTTTAGAACTGCAGGAGGAATCATTCGTTTCCCCCAAGCCACTCAGATGTTACCTTACCACCTCCCCCGCGTCTGCTACTGTCTACCCTCAGTATTATGCCACTGCCAGAAAATATTATCACTGTGGGCCGGATTCTGCCTCCCTTCCTCACATTGAGTGCTACCTTCGTCTTTGAGTAGTCTCATTGAGATGGTTCCTGTTTGGGATGTGTTTATATCATGTACATTTTTAGTGTTTATTATTCGTAGTCTAGTAGAACCTAGGCGCCCCAACTGAGATAGGGGCCCAGTTATGCTAGGTATTGTACACACCCCTTGTAACAGCCCCTGCTCCAAAGAGCTTACAGTCTAAACACCCCGGATGGACAAAGGAGGTTTTATATCCCCCTTTCACCAATGGGGGGCACAGAGAAGTTGACTGAGAGACTTGCCCAAGGCTACATGAGGCGTCTGTGGCAGAACTGGGACTTGAACCCCAATCGGCATCTCAGTCACATGCCTTTTGCGCGAGGCCATTCTTCCAGTCTGAAACCTCATTGCTCTCTTACAGCACAGTTTTACTTTCACTATATTTACCTCCTGGCCGACGTCCATCTTGGATGCTGCCAGATCATTTGCTGCTCTGAAGTAAAAGAAAGTTAAACAGATGAATACTGCATCCATAAATATGAGGTAAACCATATGACTGCCCGTGACACCTATTGTCTAATCCCCATGGTTTTCAAACCCCTTTGCCCAAAATGGCTTTGTACTGCACACATCCACCTCCCCTAACCTCCACACATACCGGTGATGACATTGTTTTCATAGGAGCTACAACATACATCTGCCAAATGGGTGAGTGGGTAAACTCATAGCACCAAAAACATTATTGCAGTCCACACCATTGCTAAGAGGAGCCGAATCCTGTCCCTAAGCCTTGATCGGCACTGGGGCAAAATGCCCAACTAAGTCACTGGGAGTTTTTGCCTAAGAAATGAGTAAAAAAACCAATCCTGCAATCTGACATCAGTGAGACCTTGTGTGGGGTGCGAGGATCTGACTGCAGGATCAATGCTTAAAGAGGGACCCCTCAGGATATGATCCATGTAGATTGTTAGAGTGAAATCCTGTCTCTACTGCAATCAATGGCAAAATTCCCATTGATTTCCATGAAATCAAGATTTCATCCTTACTATTTGTAAAGTGCTTTCAGTGTGAAAGCACAAAATATTGATGCTATATATAAAAATAAAAATGTACATATAAAATGTAAAGTACTGCATGTATCTAAAATAGGTACTTATATGGCACCTATTAGTGTACTATCTGAATGCCTCACCATCATTAATGTATCTATCACGTGTCTATATGTGTGTGCATAGTGTGTGGTATACCTATGCATTTGTGTGTGGACATAAATAGTATGATTGTGTAATTTCACTCTGCAAGTATCTATTGATTACAGCGATTGTAACACTATTATCATTGACACGTAGCCAGCTATGTAATGCTACTGCACTTTTAAACCAAATGAAAATGGGCAGAGTTTCAAATTGCAAATGAAAACGGTCTTTTTAGTATCAGATTGTTCCCGGTGATGCCATATGGAGTGGAGATATCACCAAGACTGTGGTGCTTTGGCTAATGAAGAAGCCGCCCCAATTTTAAATGGAGCTCCCCTTCCAAATGACTTCACCTGGCACTCCAAGCTGTGAGACACAATGGCTGGCATCAAACAAAAAGATCACAAGCTGAGATGTTGTCGTTAATTGTAAGACTGTACATGTTAGTCTCTGCAACAGAAAGACAATTGCAAGCTATGAAATTACGTTATCAAGAAGATATTTTACAACCCCATTGAGGGCTAGTTAAACATATATGAACAAGAGGATCACCAGGTGGCTTTAGCTGTCTCCCCTATTCAGTATTTACTGATATTCGTCTTCCCATCTGTGATAGCCTTAATAGGGCTATTCAGCTATGGAGATAAACATGAGAGGTGTACATCACAGATGTGGGCTTTTTCAGATAATTATTCCTCAGATATCTGAATAGACGTAAAGCGATCTATATGTTTAAAGGGGATAGAATTCATTGCAGGCTCTGAGGCTGTTATATTGGCACAGTGTTTAGGTATCAGTAAGAAATATTTATCTTTCTCCAAGAATGCTGGAAATAACCCCCACCACTGGGCTCACTAACATGTTCATGAATGTTTCTTTCTCTGCTCTGCTTTTCCTAGCAAGTGGCTTCTTTTATAAGAGCAGCTTTTTGAAAACCATTAATTATGGATGGGAGTGTCTATATTATACATACATTATCTATCACATGAGTAATTGATATGTAATATGTGTTTTACCACAGCGCCTTGGAGCCCTTGTCATGGAGCAGGACCCCGCTATACAAGCACAGAACAAAAATACGATGCCTGCTCTAGATGTGTATAATAGACACACAGTTTGGGATTGTCAAAGGCGCCTAAAGGAGTTGATTGTCCACATCCACTAGCATGGCAGTAACAAAACGGGTGTGAAATAACAACAGCTACTAAGAGCTTAGAATAGGGAAAGTCCTGACCCAAAAGGATTGGGTTGTTCTGGTTTCCTTACTATAGTCAACATATTAACAGTGAGACTGGAGTCAGAATATCTCATGTAATATCTTAACATTCTTTTTTAAACCCAGAGCCTGAGCCTTTTCTCCATTAAGAATGCAGTTCCTACCTAACTGCTTTAATTTCTTGATCCGTTTGGCAACTAGGCGTTGACTTAATAGCCTCCCTATGAGGTGGGGGGGAACAGGCAGCTGTTTTATAAATTTGCATCTAAATAAATGCAGCTTTTTTGTGTACTTATCTCTAAGCAAGGAAAAAGGAAACGCTTTGCTGGTGGTGTTCCCATTGGTATGGACGATAAAACTTGCAGTGACTTCAATAAGTGCAGAATCAGGAGTAGGCTCTAAAGTAGCTGTTGTTTGCATACCCCTGAAATACACCAATGTTCAACACCTCTGGCTACACTCTGTGTCTTTCTCTCTTGCAGTGCATCTGCTTCTGATCATTGCCAGAGATCCAATGAATTAGAAACATGGAAGACTCTGGGATTTCTCATGCTGTGTGTCAAATCCAAAGTCACTTTCAGATTTTACACAGGAAATCTCCCATGGCAACAAGATGAGATGGATCAAATACATCTTTCAGCACTTCAAGAGTCACACCAAACCTTCTAGACCGTCATCCTGTCAATGAACCCAGCAGTTGTAGATTCTGATTACCCTTGCTACATCTTCAGTCATTTCTTAATAGCAAGGGATCTCCATCTCAGGCATGCTTCTTTCTCTAATTTGAGTCATTAACTATGATGGTTGATGGTTATTTCTTCCTTCCTTAATTTACTGTGCATTGTGCATTGTATCAGTCTATGACCCAGCGTCTGGGTTTTTCAGCTGATTGAGACATTGTGTAGTCAAATCTTTTTCATACAAATCTTGCTGTCAATATAAGTAACAGTGAAAACCACTGAGCTAGCTCTCTTAATTGGCCAAGAGGGTAACATTGCTTATCTTCAGCAAGAGAACAGCCAAGACCATTCCCCATTAGAGAGAATGCTTTCCACATGAATATTTGTGGCTACCTTTACAGGAGATGCACCACTGAATGTGACACATGTCCAGGGAAGTGTCATGTGTTGGATCCCCCTTTGCACAGAAAAGGTCTTTTAAAAAAAAAAAAAAAAAGCCATGTCCCCATTGTGCAGAAAGGGCCTTTGATGGGTTTAATTCCCTATCATATGTCATGATTTCTTCCAATGATAATCGTAATTTCCATTATTGATAATCAGGCTGCTTAGTCCATCATGCACTAGGGCGCAGATTTTGGAAGAGTTCCCTTGAACCTTGGTCAGAAAATGTCTGTGGATAAAGCTAAAATAACAAAGATTGAATAGGTCACTAAATAAATCCCACTTCATTGGCTTGGTTGTCTTTTGAGGTTTCTCTCTTCCCTCTATTTCATCTACTTTTTCGTCACATAATTATTATTTATTATTTGTATTATTGTAGCATGTAGGAGTCCTAGTCGTGGACAAAACATTATTGTGCTAGGCATTGCAGTTTCATCAACAGTCCCATATTTGAAAGGGAGATGAATCATGTGAGCTAAGAGTCTTTTCCATCCCTATCTTCTGTGAGTCTGTGATACTGATGTTTTCAAGCATATACATCTTTTCTTGCCTTCTAAAGAGCTGGTTCAATCAAGCCTTAAATAGTAGATTATGGTCTCTGAATCACCATAGTTTCTTTTCATTATGCTTATTTTAATATTCTCCCTGTGTTGCTGCAGTTGGAAATTGACATAGTTGGCCAAATCCCTTTCTCAATTACTTGGATGCAACTCCCATTGACCTTAGAATTGTACCCATTTACCTTATGTACATTTTCAACACTTATTATCTCTCTAATCTGGATCAAAAGGAGACAAGGTGGGTGAGGTAATATCTTTAATTGGACCAACTTCTCTTAGTGAGAGAAATGAGCTTTTGAGCTATACAGAGCTCTTCCTCACATCTGGGAAAGGTAATCAGAGTGTCACAGCTAAATACAAGGAGTTAACTCGTATTTTAAGAAGCTATTCAAAATGTACGGGGCAATTAACACCTCTGCAGTCATAGGACAAAGGACAGTTAGTGTATTACAGACTGTGTAATGAGACATAAAATCAGTTTGTCTGTTGAGTCCATGAGATTTGGGGTCTAGCAAAGTTATGAATTTAAGCTCCCAGACTCGTCATTTGAAGTGTTGTGCAGGTTTCCTTTGAGGATGAGGATCAAGAGGTCAGCTATGGAGTGATCATTTTGTGAAAACTGTTCCCCCACATGTGATAGTGTTTTTTGTCTTCCATCATTTTTCTGTGTGAGTTCATTCAAGAGTGTAGTTGTCTAGTTACACTCACGTACTTATTGTTGGGGCCTTTGATGCACTGGATGAGGTATACCACATGGTGTTACAGGCATGTGTAGGACCTATGGATCTTGAAAGGTGTGTTGGGGGGGGGTTATGGATCATTGTAGCAGTGGAGATACGGCTGCAGGTTTTGCATCTGTTATGGCAGGGTATCTGGATCATGTATTCCGAGACAGGTGTTGAGTATCATTTTATTCACTGTATACACTCTCCATAAAGTTGGTTAGACTACAGGATATTGTGTTTGCACTTGAGCATTCCACCAGCATTCCCACCATCTATGTAATTTTCTGAACAGCTCTGTTAAACTTAAATATATTGCTCCAAGGTGGGGTCTCGTTGTTCAGTTTGGCACATCCTAGTGATTATGAAACAGTAGCCAAATGTCTTAAGCCAAAATATACTGTTGGCGGACACTGTTAAAACTTCCACCTAGCTCTGCCACATGCACCTGAATCCTGATCCATCGTACACCTTCCCTGAGCAGAGGTTGCCACGTGTAGTAAACAATGCAGTGGTTTTGTGATGTGGACAAAGCTCCAGGATGGGTTAGGGGCATGCTCGCGTCATTCTCAGTTGTGACCCAAGCTAAGGTGTGAAGAACAATAATCTGTAAGAAGTCAAAGCAAGGTGTCTTTTAAGGCAGAATATTCAGTATTTTATCTATTTTAAATAGTTCCAGAATTGTTTACCTTGAACTATTTTAATTTGCAGATTCTTCTTCCACGCAACAAGAAATAACTTCTCTGTCCGAAGAAAATATCCAACGGTCTCTGAATCCTGACATCCATTTTAGTCAATGGAAAATAGACAGCTTTAGAATAATACTTGTCTTTCCAGTGAACTATACTTAATTGTATTTAGCGTCACAGCTCCTACCAACCAGAGAGCCCCCAATCTGAGGTTCAGTTACTGTTGCTACACATTTATTATGATGGGCACTTAAATAAAAGACAAAGTGTGCACATTTCCAGCTTTTAAGACAGCAAAGGAAGAAGCAATCTTGCATGAAAATGTGCTGTGGATTCCATTTCATGACCTTATTAATTTGCATTTCCCGTCACCTAAGGGGTTAGATTATCTAATGAGATCATCTTGTCAGTTTAATTTAGGGTAGAAAAGGAGGTCCTAAGTTATTTCCTATGGATGTGATTCATATTTTTTTTAAAAAAGCACTTAACAAGTGTAATACAATGTCACATGCATGAGTGTGGATTTTTATGTCTGATTCAAAGAAAAGAGTCAAACGATTACTCAGACACAGGTGTGAGGGAGGAGTTTGGGAGACATTGTACTTGTAAGTCAAAATGAAACAGCTGTACAGAGCATAGCTACTTTTTGTGCTATTAAGGTCACAACAGACTGACTGGCTTAGCACAATAATCATGGTTTGTAGCTACAGATGGCTAGTAAAATTAGAGGGGAGGGGAGTTTGTTTTCCCAGAACAAATTTAGTGCTGGTTCAGCTCCAGCCATCACTTTTGTCTGAGCTGCCAGCGTTCTGGAGGATAAGAGGAGGTACTAGATAAATGGTGCTGATTTGACTCTGTGTCTATCTGCAGTGCCATCTGGTAGACACAAGCATGATTCCCTGCTGTGCTCGTTGGGCCCGCTCAGCTGAAGAGAACTATGGATGTGGTATACCAAATTCCAAAGGGGAAGGGCTGGCTGCTTTGTGTTCCTTGTCAGCAATGTCTGCTTAAGGGGCGGTAGTGTGATGGCTTTCTTGCTCAGGAATGTGGCTTTGATGCTGCTCAACCCACCTTTTTTTCCATTCTTTCTTTTAGCATCAAGACATGGCATGGACTGAGAATCAGGTGACCTGGGTGCTATTCCCAGCTTGTCTATTTAGACTTTAAGTTCTTTAGGATAGAGGCTGTCTCTCACTATGTTCATTGCTTACCCACAATGAAATCCAGAACTCAGATGGGGCCTGTAATGTAGTCGACACAACTGCTGGGAGCGAGGGTCAACGGAATGAAGTTAGCGGGGCTCGTGCTGGTGCACTAAAAATAGCAACGTGGCTATTTGGGCCCAAGCTGGGGCTCCAGCTCTGAAGCCCACCCCCTCTCTCCAGGCTTCAGAGCCTGAGCTCCTGCTCGAGCCCGAATGTCAAAGCAACGTCTACGCTGCTATTCTTAGCACACTGGCCCGAGCCCCGCTAGCATGAGTCTGTCAACCCGGACTGCAAAACTTGCTCCCAGAAGCTGTAGAGACATACCCGTAGATGCTGCTTGTGACAGATATGGCAATTTCCTGCCATATTTTTGGGAGATCTTGCTGTATTCAGTTCATGTATCATTGTGGGCCAGGGATTGTGTATAATTCCTTGGGGGAGAGTGACCTCAGACCTCCAGGAATTAAGAACAGTGGAGGGCGATTAGGCAAATTCACTCAGGGTGTAACACCTCCAATGAGAGAGGCTGGTTCAAACTGTATTCTCCAGAGTCTAAAAGACACAGAAAGGATTTTGGGGTAAATAGCCTGAGTTTAAATTGATTTGGGGCCTTCTTTCCAATCCAGCAAATGGGCAGCATCTTCTGTATTCAGGGGGTCCCAGTCCTTAGGAAAGAATTGGAAGGATTGACACCTGCCAGAGTCCGAAGTTGGACCAGAGTTGACCTCTAGTAAGACTTTTAGCATGTGTGGAGGTTCTTTTATTATTTATTTTTTCATAATGCTTTTGCCTTAAGAATAAATGTGCTTGCTCAGAAAGAGCTGTGTAGTCATTTATAAGTGCTGGCAATTACATTGTTCACAGCCTTCAAAGAATAAGCAAAGGGCAGACATTGGCCTAGTGGCTTGTTGGGAATAATACAGTGTAGGCAAGGAACTGTGCAGCCTGGAAAAGCCCCAGTCAGGAAGGAATGAGACATGGGTCTCTGCCCAAGAGGGATGACATCTGGGAGCCAGAAGCCTAAAAGTTGTGCCCTTGCCCTGGGAGAGGGAATACAGGTGCAGTTGCCGTGAACTGTGACCCTATTCTTATACAAATAATAAATACTATAGTATTCAAGCATTGGAGTTTTCATGGAAAGTTAGTGTCACGCAGGAAGCACTAGGACACTCGTCCAACAAGGGAAAGGAAACAATATCTCTTGATTCATCTGCGTGTGAATGACTAAATAATCCAGCTCCTATTCCGAATGCTGAGTTTTGAACTGATGCAGTGAATTGCTTATAATAAATGTATTGAGCAAAATAAGTTTAGTAAAGTAGAAATAAATACTCCCGGAACAGCTAAATTAAAATAAATCATAGCCTGATCATGGAATATCCATGAGTAGAAAAACTGACAAAGCCATTGGATGAATTTTTCCTTGTGAATTATTCACTCAGCTGTAATGACTAGTAAGGTTTAGTTGCTTTACACAACGTTTCAAACGCATTGGAAACAAATGAGGCGAGAGTCGGATAGCCGTCCTGTAATGAATCTGCGGGTAATTGATCCATTACTACAGGCTGTCTTATCTGCTAGGATAATTGCTATATCCATAAACCTTAAGGAGAAAGTATTTGATCAACTACAGTTTGAGGCAATATGTTTCCTAGTTTCTGTTTTGCAGCATTTTGTTCTTTGTTGTAATACAAGCGGTTTATTGCAGAGTCCTCCAATAGCAAGTATGTTACTGACAGAATTTATGCATGGGGTCAGTATGTAACTGATTTGGCCGTTTCCTGTAATAGCCCTGAAAAACCTTATTGAATGAAGTTTGTCTCTTTGGAGTCCATTGTACGAAATGTAAAGATTATGTATTATTGTGAGTCCTGGGAAGCATTGTGAACATCAAAGGACTATATTGACCAATGGGCCGGACAAGAATAGACTTTTGGACAAATGGTGTCAAGTGGTTTGCTGGAGGAATCTCTAGAGGGGAAGGTGAATCCAATTTCCACCTTTGGTTATGCAAAAGTCCAGCCTTTTGAGGCTACACCCTGAGGAGGGTGCCTGATTACCTGGTCCCAGAATCTGAAGATCAAAGGCCCAAGCTACGTAAAGGAAGGACTAACCCATTCATGGGGGTGCTTGTTCTATGCTAAAGCTGTTATGAACTTGTAACCAGAGAAAAACCCCTTGGTATGGTTTGAAGGACTGACGCCTACCAGAGCCCCTGCTGGAGTTGGAAGGGTGATCTCTGGTAAAATGATCAGTGTTTGTTTAGCTTCTTTTTTTAGATGTTTTCCCTGTAATACTTTCACCTGCAGAATAAATGGATTGGTTAGAAAGAGCTGTGATGTGACTTGTAACTGAGAGTAGAAAATAAAACAAACTCCAGATGCTGGCCTGGTCAGGCAGCCTGGCTTGCTGGGAATATCACAGTGTAGGCAGGAAGCTATGCAGCCTGGAAAAACCCTTGTCAGGAGGGAGAGAGACGTGGGTCTCTGCCCAAGAGAGTCAATGGCTGGGGTGCCGAAACCCTGAGAGTAGCTGCCCTTGCTGGACCAGAGGGGAAGTACAGGTGAAGTTGTAGCATAGTGCATACCAATCAGACCAATTTTTGTAATTAAAGTCACATGAAAAAAATAATTGATGTCCTGATCCTGCAATGAGCTCTCCTGCACAGAAGTCAGCGGGCCGCCGCACGGAACTTCTTGCAGGATCTAGCCCTTAAGAGTGATATTACCTGTAACATATTCTTTGCCACATGCCGAGACTTCTGAAATTGTAATTATGTAGCAAACTGTAACCAAGTCAAAACCAATTAAAGATGTACATGAAGGGTTTTATTTAGTTATTTCTATTCCATTGTTAGACAGGGAGACTTCGAATTTTGATGCATCATATAATTGAATTTTAGCAATACAGTCTTGATATTGTACATCAAAGGAATCATTTGTTGTGTTCCCTTTCTGCAGATTCAGATGTTAATAGGGTGGCTTCACTTCAAAGAAGCCATGAGCTAGACATCCAGGATTTTAAAGATAGCTGCAGGCGTCTGTATCTCATAGTGTAGCACACTTTTCCCTTCTGCTGTCTGTACAGTTCAGTTTGTCAGGGCTGCAGAATCCTACTGATTAAGTGTTTTTAAAAAATACACAACAAGGGAGGAAAAGCAAATGATCTGTCACTAATGAAGGGTCACTAATTAAGATTTGCCTCTGTTAGAAGACTGTAAACTGAGAAATTATCATTGATTCTGGGAGAATTGTAGATTCAGAACACTGAGTTTGTTTTCCCAAAAGGTTCTCAGCTCTTGGTTGTGAGTTACATTGTTCACAAAAACTAAAGGGAAAATTATGCACTGAATTCAAACCAATTGAAAAGAATTAAAAGACGTAAAAGTTTGATGATACACTGTGAGCTTTGCAGAAATCAGTGGGTTGATTCGCGGGAAACTACTTCTAACTGGACATTGATTTTAGCAGGGAATGTGGTTAGATTAAGTGTCAGGACTCCTGGGTTCTCTTTTCAGCAGAGCCACTCACTGACTTGCAATGTGGCCTTGTGCAGCCTGTATCTCAGTTCACTCACCTACAAAGTGTCTGTAATTATAACATCTTTATCTGCAATGTGTCATAGGTGCCTGAGAGTTAAATTTGCAAAGAAAAGGCCCAGCGCTTTCATTAATTGCATGAGTACCCCAGTTAGCTGCAGACTCTGGAAACAGCTAGTTCACACTGGGCATGCTCAGAGGATTACGTACCAGATCCAGCAGAGAACTGTAGGGTTCTACTCACATGCGTAAAGTTATATAAATACGTATGTTCTGTGTTGGTCAAGGCCCTAACACAGCAACTCCAGTGCTAACATTACATTGTCTCATTTGCATAGTCCCACTCACACTCTAGCTTAATATCTGTCCTTCCATAGTATTGGCAGTCCCAAGTGTTCAAAAACCATGAGTCAAGTCCACCCAAAAAAAATCACAAAATGTGTGTGTGTGTGTGTGTGTGTGTAAAATACCAGTGGATATTTTTATTTGCCTTCTGTTTTTTGAGCTTTGGGGTTTGTATTTTCAAGCCTTCCTCCTGAGGGCTAGACACTTAGCTTTCCTTAACAAAACAAAAAAAAAGATGCTTGCATAATCATATGACTCCAGGGGTTGGAGTTTTAAGAAAAATCATAAGACTCTTGATAAAATTGCAAGAATTGGCAACACTGAACATAAGAACGGCCATACTGGGTCAGACCAAAGGTCCATCCAGCCCAGTATCCTCTCTACCGACAGTGGCCAATGCCAGGTTCGCTCCCTCTGGCGCACCTAACAGGTAATGATCAAGTGATCTCTCTCCTGCCATCCATCTCCACACTCTGACAAACAGAGGCTAGGGACACCATTCCTTACACATCCTGGCTAATAGCCATTAATGGACTTAACCTCTATGAATTTATCTAGTTCTTTTTTAAATCCTGTTATAGTCCTAGCCTTCACAACCTCCTCCGGCAAGGAGTTCCACAGGTTGACTGCGCTGTGTGAAGAAGAAGAACTTCCTTTTATTTGTTTTAAACCTGCTGCCCATTAATTTCATTTGGTGGCCTCTAGTTCTTACATTATGGGAACAAGCAAATAACTTTTCCTTATTCACTTTCTCCACACCACTCATGATTTTATATACCTCTATCATATCCCCCCCCAGGTCTCCTCTTTTCCAAGCTGAATGTTTCCTGCTTATGTTATTTACTGCAGGTATCTTATAAAAATTCACTGTCTTTATTTCACACCCTTCTTCCATTCTCATCCTTCCTAAAGACTCACTGAAACCCACAAACACTAACCCACAGTGATCAAGCTGTCCAAGCCAACATAATGCAAGTTGGGGACTTGTAACAGTGTTGGACTCACCCCTGCGGTGCCTCCTGCTGGTTATCCTGGGAATTAGCTCAGTCTAGCCCAGAGCACCACCTGCAGGCCAGTGATCCGCCTTACTGCTACTGGCCCCTGTGTCCCTCCCAGGACCCTGGTGCCCCTCTAACTGGGTGTCCCCCTTCCAGGGGAACCCCCACCCACTATCCCCACCTTGCCTCAGTATCAGGCTACTGCCAGTCTTCATCCAGCCCCACGCCCAGGGGCAGACTGCAGTATCAGCCTACTCATCACTGGCAAGGTTGGGTTTGGACCTGCTGCCTTGGCCTACCCCTAGGTTGCCCTCTGCAACCCCCAGTACCACTTGGCCTTCTACTAGGCCGCAGCCTGGGGCTTTCCAGGCTGGAGCTCCCCAGCTCCTCAGCTTTTCCCCAGCCCTGCTCCACCTAGGTACTCTGTCTCAGCTCCCTGCAGCCAGGCCCTTCTCTCTCTGAGTACAGAGAGAGACTGCTGAGTTTCTGGCTGCCCTGGCCTTTATAGGGCCAGCTGGGCTCTGATTGGGGCGTGGCCACAGCTGAGGCTGTTTCCCCAATCAGCCCAGCTTTCCCTGCCCCAGCCTTCTCCCCGGACTATTTCAAGCCCTTCCAGGCAGGAGTGGGTGTCTGCCCTGCTACAGGACTGAACAATGTTAACGCTCTCCTCTAGGTCTTCCTATGGGTATTGTCTTATCTGTGGTTGTCTTAAGGACTATAAACTCTTCAGGGCAGGTACTGGCCTTAATTTTTGTGTCTTGTGCAGTGCTGACCACTTAGCGAAGATTGAGAACATGCTTCACTGGGTGGTTGTGTGTCTACATGGATTAATGGCCGTAAGAAACGTTGAGAGCCTTTGCTGAAAAGGCGCTGCAGCAGTATCTTTTCCGTACCGCTGTTCCGGTCAGAAAAGTGATTGTAAATATGGCATGTTTTCCAAATAGATCTGTTTTCTAGGTTCACTCTGAATCTCCTCTCTGACCGTACTGCCTAGAATAAGGTTTTAATTACTCTTTCCTCCTCTCAGCACTACAGATCTAGTGTAGCTATGGGAGAGTGAGCTGGATTCTATTCTAGATCCACATTTGGTGTTGGACGATATTAAACAAGGGGGCTACCTTTCTTGAATTTCCCATCCCTTTTACAGCCGTCACTTTGAGATATGAAGGAAAAGCCCAAATGGTTATAAACTGACAGAGTATAGCGAGCCTGTTATCTGTTCACTGTGTTACGCTGTAATCAAGTGAGACAAAACAATGGGCCAAAATCTAACCACCAAGCATTGCACGTGCTTACCCCTGGGTTGAACTTGTGTCCGTGTGCTCATCAGAGACGATACAAACTCCTTTCCTTAGAAACCTTTCCTCGATCATTTTTAAGTGTGAGCTAAGAATTCAAATCCTGAATATCAGCTCCCCGCCCCCTCATATACACAAGGTCTGTGAATGTGGAGTGTCAAAGAACCCAGTTGGCTGAAAGCTAGATGTATAATTTATTTTTAACCACGGGATTATGTAGATAAACAGAATCTGCCGCCTAACAGCGTCAGTTTGTTAATCAGTTGTAATCTCAGTAGCATTAATAACGCAAATCTGCAAGCATCATGTCAAGCAGGCTCACAAGTCAGCATAACAATTGTCTGCAGTGCAGTGAGATACTGTGCATCATTTTAACTACAATGCCATGGAAATTTGTGATGCATAATTTAGTACTCATCAGAACAATATTTATGGTATTTGAAACTAGCACGTGTGTCTCCCCTATCTCCATCTTCCTCTCTTGTAACTACAGTATATTGCCAGAGTGGTGGTGCTAATCGGGGCATCATGTGTAAGGAATAGTGGAAGCACAGCACTGCCCCTAGATTTTCTCTACATTTCCAGCATCTCCTCCCATTCAAGTGCTTCTCAGCAATGCAGAGATGCTTGTTTCTTTCTTCCTTTTACCATAGTGCAAATACTTTCCTAGTCCTAAAATCGTTATACTTGAAGGCCCTTCTCCCACAAAGTCTTGCAAGGAACTTTCCTTCTAAATGAAAACACCACCAGTGCATCTGTGTACCCTCCCCAAGCATGCAACGCACAGTTTTCAAATTCAAGACTGTCTGTGTGCAGGGAGAAACCTTAATTGCTAAGCTATGATTAACATCATGCTATGTAGTTCTACTTATAGAATTTTCAGACTGTAAACAGGACCATTCTCATGACCTTAGGCTCCAGTGGATTTCTCTTGATAACACCATCTAATCGGATTTAGAGTTTAATTAAACAGCTGTCACTTTGCTTCCTCATTCTGCCGCGATTTAATGTTGAATTAGTTCCTAAATTAGTCAAGCTTGAATGCTTGCCTTCTTACAATTGAGAGGTTGGATGAACATAGGGATTGCTCTTCAGCTAAATCCAAGCAACTAAGGGCCATATTCTCTACTCTGGTCTTTGCACAGAGGTCCCACAGGCATCAGCGGACTTTCTAGGATTGGAACAAAGGTGCCAGATTCCTGGAGAGTTTACTTTATTGGTGCCTACCTTTGAGGAATATGCAGCAAATCAAATGTGAGCACATGCAGACCTCTCTACTCTGGCTATAATACATCAGCTTCATGTGTTGTTTTGCTTTTTTCCCTTTCTAAGAAAGCACATCTTTTTCCTGAATACCAGCTCTGCTGAATTTCCCATGAGACTGAACACTAAGGCCAGGGGTGGGAGGAAAAATTCTGATCTAAGTTACCTCAAATGCAGTTAGTTGAGAGTTACACTGGTGTAACTCTCATCAGGATCTGCCCAAAGGTCTCTGCTAGTCTGTATTCTCTCGGTAGCATTGGCTTGGAGTCTAAAAACCTCACACGTTATTGAGAAGCAGAGAATTTGGACTTGCCATACTATCAGTAATATTTACATCCAATTCTTTATACAGCCCTACTGCACTCCGCTTCCCGCATACCCCAGTGTAAATGTTGGGGCCTGATTCAGATCTCACATTGTTGGCGTCACAATGGTATTAAAACAAAGTAACTCCTGATTTACTCCTGTGCAAGTGAGATTTGAATCGGGGCCCAGATCCTCAGAGGTATTTAGGCATGAGATCAGGGTGCATGTGCCTAGCATGTAAATTCCTGCCTCTTCATTATTTGCCCACACAAAGGAATTTCGGAGGGGCTCATTGACTTCCAAGGGAGTTGTGTCTATGCAAAGAAGGCAGGAGGGTGAGTAAACCTTCCTTCCAGTTGTTCTTGTGTGGTATAATGTACCATTTCCAGCCTTTGGGCTTCTTAATTGCTTCATCTTTCAGCTAAACAAAGGAGACGAACGAATCTTGAGTCTTCTCTCTGCCCTACCGTGATTGGTTGCACTTGAGTCACAACTAATTAAGTGCGTGGCTAAAAGAGCTAAGACAGCCGTCTAGGTCCCCTATCTGTCTCTATGCGGGGGCAGTACAATGGATGTTGCACAAGTGCTAAAGATTCCATAACATACTTGTATGTAACTATCAGTAGATGGGCTTTTTTTTCCTATTTCCTTGCATCACTATGACCTCAGGCCGTATGCTGAGGTCATGGATGTGACTTTAGGATTATATAGAAGAAGATATCATTCTATGCCTTTTCTGCCTCTTGGGGCAGAATCAGATGGTTTGGTCCTTTTGTAAAGGTATTGGGTATCCAGAGAGCAAAAAACATCCATAGTTTGACCTAGAATGTTGTATGATATATTTTTCAGACTGGGAATGGGCAGATCTTTTGTGGGTAATAAAAAACTAGGTTGCAGCTGAAACATAACAATTAATTTTTAAAATAATTTCTCCTGTGCCAGAGTAAATCAGCTGTTTTATGTGCTTCTCTCAGTAAGGACATTAATCTTACCGGAGAGACACAGTGGGTGAGGTAATATATTTCACTGGACCAACCTCTGTTGGTGAAAGAGAAGTTGGTACCCACCTTGTCTTTCTAACATCCTGGGACTGACTCAGCTACAAAACTGCATTAATCTTATCAAGCCATTAGAGAAACAAACATGAAAACATTCCTTACTATTTCTGTCTGTTGAAATATGTATAAACGATAATTATGTTCCCCCTCATATATTGGAAAAGTCCCATTGTGTTCATGTGTGGCAGGAAGACATCTCCCAATCAGAAGCCTGTAGGTTTTCTCCTTCTTCATACCAAATGATTGGCTTTGTGGTAGCACTGTTGGAATCATGCCCCCTGGTGCTAGCAGAGTTACAAAGCCAGCTTCAGATCTGCAAAGCCAACTAGAAGAACAACACACTCACAACAACTCCCGTTAATTTCAGTGGGAACAGAACAGCTAGCTCCCCTACTTCACTTTGGAAACACAACTTGTGGTGGTTTTTTTTTTTTTAGGGGATCATAATAAATTTATAACAACCTCATTCCAGGTTGAATATTGGTGCCTGTTCAGGATTCATCCTATTTCTTTTCTATTCTTATTTTTTACTTTGCATTAGTTTGTCCATATTTTTTAAATAAACGGGAAGCAAGTCCAAACACAGTTCTTAAATGTTTTTGGTCCTTTCACAACTCAAAATAGATTTGATTTAAAACTGAAAACTTTAATGGCTGCTGGCACAGAAAGTAGACTAGTTCTTGGGGGATTTTAAAAATTAAAGAAAAGGGAAAGGTCCAAGATATTGTGATTGTTCAAATTACCTACATCTTATATTGGTTCTCAGTCTTTCATAAGGTTTCTTAGTAACCTGTGTGTATCCACAGCATAGCATGCAAACTAAAAGCATATTGCTTTTATAAGAAGTTCTCTATCCCTATTCAAAGTGTAAGTAGGTAGCCTTATTACGGCAGATATCGAATGTAGTGACAGTTGTTTCTAATGTCACCCAACGTGATCTCAAAGGTCCAACTTCTGCTCCACCATTAACTTGTACTGATGACTGATGAATAATTCAGGCTGTTGCAATAACAAGACGCAATCTGGTGGAGTTTGGAAACTCAATTTCCAGGCTTTGATGGATTTTGAATCAGACCCTGAGAGCTCTTTAAACACATTGTTAAATTAGACCATTATAAAACACTTTTCTCTGCCGAGTGGCCAATCTTTTTATTTCAGCCATGTTTGTTTCTCTCTCTCTGAGGTTTTGTTCAGCTTTTTGAGGGACCTTTGTATCCACATCTTCTTTGTCTTTTTCTGCCTGACAGCCTGTGCCTGGATGTGTGGATTGTGGGCCCGTTTCTGTTACACTACCAGGCCGTTCATTGAATAAAGGGACCATAAAGGGGACGGAAACATCCCCCTGGGAATACTCCCTGTGCAGGGGTCTTCTCTCCTGGCATATGGTTGGCTAACAGCTCTGCACCAGCCCTACTCCTGGCCCCCAGCACAGGAGGTGTGTTGTGAGGAAGAGCAGGAGGTGGGACAAAGGTGGGGAGGAGGCCTGGCCAGAATGCGCAGTGCTACCACTATTCTCTGCTTCCCCTGGCCCATGGAGAACTGTGCTCTGACTGATACTGAGGCAAGCCCTTAGCTGCCTCAGAATACAGGGAGTTCAAAGGTGTCTTCAAGCCACCTTCTCCTCCACTCCAGCACCAAGCACATGGGCAAAAGGAGTGAGAATTGTGCCCCCGTCTTTATTTAAGCCTACACTTGTGTGTACAACAACCTCTGCATAGCATATTGCGCTTGGCGGCTGAAGGATGGGAGTGACGGCAGCTTTTAATTTCCTTAAGCAGTATGTGGTAATTTATTCACATATGATACTTAAACAGTTCCTGTACTGTATGGCAGTGATGAGTCGTGACTGATTTAATTGGAGATGAAGTGCAAAGGGTTTCCATCCTCGTTTTGATGGACCAGATGCTATGGTACCATAGCTCCTGATTCCCTGCTAATATCAAGGCTCTCTAATCAGACTAATGGTATTAGCTATTAGTGAATCCGTCTAATACATTTCTATTTCCTTTGTGCACATCATGCACTGAGTGTTCCTGAAGCTGATGCTGGCCCGTGGAAAAAAAAAATCTTAAAACTTCAATGAGCCTTTATCATGACAAACTGCGTCTTTGATTTTTGATATTTTTTCTTGCAGATGCAGCCCCTGAAGTAATTAATCAACCTAAATCCATTCAAATGTGTTCAGTTTCCCTTAATGAAACCATTAGCGGAGGGCAGGAGAATGAGGTATCATAATTGCTCATAATGTGCCGGTAGTCAAATTTTGCACCTCTTCTGTCCAGAAAGGTCTTGGGGAATTTCAGCAGGTTTTATAACCTTTGTCATAGTATCTCTACATCAGTCCCACTGATGCATCATATCCCTCTATAATGATCCACTGGAAAGAGATAAACAGAAATGATGGATTGTTAAACAACTGGCACATCAACTCTGTGCTATATAACAGAGAAAATAGGACCATCATTTGTATTGGCTCTCTAGGCTTTTGCCTTCTACGGGCACAGATCGTTTTCTTTTGGCCAGTAAAGTGGAAGCATCTGATTTGTGGGTGCGTGACCCAGAAGAGACTTGGGCAGGGCTTAAATGCTCAAAGAGTATTTCCTGGGGCTCGGGGCATCAGCCCTGTGGGTTTAAAAATATTTACTGGTGCCCTGCTCCAGATTGCTCCAGCTGAATTTAAGCCATGGGCTTGGGTCTGGTCAAGGCAGGAGACCAGATTTGAGGGATGTAATGGTATCATCTGTTATGGCAAATCCATTGTTTTGGTCCAGGTTCAGAGTTTAGCTGCAATGTGAAGCAAGCCCCCAATCTTGGTAAAGCTGATGCTGTTCTCTCACACTTTCAGCATTTTCATCATCGTCCTGTTGTGATACCAGTTTAGATGAGCTGCTGGCTTTCTCCTCCTTGTGATACAGGGATAGGGTCCCAGTGCTCGGGGATCTTAGACTTGTCATCCAAGGTCAGATCAATAGCTTGTGGTCTTATTGAACACTATTGATACCCTCACCTCCAACTTTCTATTTCTCGTTGTTCATTTTATCTTATTCTACTGATTGCCTACTACTGCATGCTTGAACAGGACTGCACTCAGCCCTGGAGTAAGCGCTAATGATTCCCATTCAAATCATTGTGAGTTACAACTATAGTTATACTCAGTTATAGGCAGTACCAGGATGATGTTACACGTGCTTCATCTCATCATATGTTCACACCTTTTCTTGTTTTGTTCGTTTGTTCTAATGGCCTGGCGTTTGGTAGGCTACCATTGGATGAAAACATTGATAAATCCCAAACCACACAGTATGCTTAATGCTTGAAACTGTGCTTCCGTTTATGAGAAGTCTCTTATTCTGAGCCTGTCTCTTTAAATTAGATTTCTCCATCAGTAATTCACTCTAGTAGTTCAAGACAAACTTGATCAGAATAGAATCATTTCAAAGCAGACCGGCGAGAGCCTGAAAAGATGCTCTGTCACTTCCACAAGCTCTCTCACTCCTCCTTCACCCTCAAGTCCTTTGTTCGCACAGTTTAACGTTCTCAGGCACAAAAAATAAGTAAAGCCGTTAAGAGACTGAGGCAAAAGACTCATTTCCAAGGACATAGGATGCTAGCAATATCAAAAGAGACAGCAAAAGATGTAGTGCATTTGGGTTTTGAAGTGGCTGGCTGTGTTATTCTATGCTTATTAAACTATTAGAGAATTTTTTGAGGACTTCACTTCTTTTGTTTGTGAGTGTGCTTAAATGTCTGGCTGTCCAAAAGAGCCAATATATGGAACACACTATGGCACAAGATTTTCAAAAGTTAGGGTCTTAAGGCCGCGTGTTTAACAAAAGTGGCCTGATTTTCAAAAGTGCCAAGTACCTGTCAGAATCAGTGGGATATGGTGGGTGCTCTCTCCCTGCGAAATCAAGCTTCAGAAATCTAGGTGCCTAAGTAGGGATTGAGAGACATAACTTTAAGCCCCTATTTTGGGAAATTTTGGACTTGCTTTACAATGTGAGATAAAGCAACAGAGAGTCCTATGGCACCTTTAAGACTAACAGATGTATTGGAGCATAAGCTTTCGTGGGTGAATACCCACTTCGTCAGACATGCGTCATGCATCCGATGAAGTGGGAATTCACCCACGAAAGCTTATGCTCCAATACATCTGTTAGTCTTAAAGGTGCCACAGGACTCTCTGTTGCTTTTTACAGATCCAGACTAACACAGCTACTCCTCTGATACTGTGAGATAAAGGTGTGCACATAAATGCCTTAAGATCTGTGTAGGTTTCTTACTTATCCAGAAGTGTCAACATTCCTCCTTCTTTTATATTATAAACAAATGCATTGTCCTTTGAAAAAATATAAGAGGAAAAGGTGAACCTCAGCGTAAAATATTGTAAGACCATTTAAAAAGACAGTATGGAATTTAAACCAGTTAAACTTGAGTTGAAAATAAAACATTGGCTAGAGCATCAGGGCCCAATCTTGCTGCTTTTGATAGCAATGGCAAAAATCCTGTTGACCTGCATGCTGCAAGAATGGCCCTGGTGCTTTTGCTGACTTTTGCTCACTTTGTAGGGCTGGAAGTTAAAAGGCTGCATAAAGACTTGAAATTCTACTTAGAAGTCAGACTTGGGATGGAATCACTTGAAAAGTGAAACCGCTGTTAGCTGTGTTGAAGGTGGATTAAAAGGTTTTTACCCTTTCAGATCTGATTTCAGGCTTTCAGGTTTCCTTCTTATTTTCCCCACAGTTCACTAATGCCTGCTGGATTCCTTACATTGTTTTACAGCTTAGTAGTGTCATTGGCCATATCAAAAAAAACAAAATCGTCCTGAAAAGTTTAGCTCCAGATACTATATCCCATCTCTGCAAAGGGCCTGTATCCAAATACCACTATCCTGAACTGTGGCTCCACCCCATCTCAATGAACATCCCTGACGTCCAGTTTTAGTAAATAGTGGGTCTCATGCCTAGCAGTAAGCATTTGGACCCTTAATTAACTTGCCTGTAATATAGGTAGAAAGCAGAAACTGCCCTGGAAGCGGAGCCTTTCTGGGGTGAATTAAACTGCAAAGATTTTGTTTTATATATTAGAGTGTACAGTTAAGGTCAATGGGCTGACAATGTGCATACAAGAGTTTGTCTCATGCAGAGATTATAAGTTTGGATTTACTACATTTGAATAGGTTGTTTCTAGTTGGAGAGAATGAGCTCAGATCCTCAGGTGGTGATAACTGGCTTGTCTCCATGGACTTCACACCAGCTGAAGAGCGGGCTCTGGGTTCTTAGGAATCTCTCTAACCTCCCTGTGGTTTCATCCCAGAAATGCTTTAACAGGGCTGTGCTTGGTTTTGTGTGCAGGACACAGAAATTCTGAACACCGCGATTCTCACGGGGAAGACAGTTGCAGTGCCCATCAAAGTGGTTTCCATTGAGGAGAACAGCGCCGTGACGGACATCTCTGAATCGGTTGAATGCAAGTCCTCTGATGAGGATGTTGTCAAAGTAAGTTCCCCTCATGTGCTTGCTTCCCTGTACTTCTGCCTTTCTATACAGAAATGGGGAAGGGGAAGCAGAGCCCTGAACTGACCAATAAACCTGGCCCTGTGAATTAATTGTTCCTAGGCTTCAAATGAATAAGAAGGTGGTATGTAAAGGCACAAAAGGGAACTAGGTTCATCAGTGAAGACATTGTTGACTTTTAGTGGAAGTTGAGCATCTAACTCCCATTTGTGCCTTTGAAAATCTCTCCCTTTTGGGTTCATCTACACTGCAAAAAAAGGGCCAACTGCACCAAGTCTCAGAGCCTGGGTCAACCAACTGAGCTCACAGGTCTTGCTCTACTGGGCTAAAAATAGCAGTGTAGATGTTCAGGCTTGGGCTGGAGCCCAGGGTCTGAAACCCTCTCATCCAGCCTGAGCCCAAACATCGACTTGCTATTGTTAGCCCCATACAGTGAGCCCTGCGAGGCAGTCAACTGACGCAGACTCTGAGACGCGCTGCTGTGGATAGCAATAGATACAATGGTAACAGCCTCACAAAATTGTGTTGGTGTGTGAACCCCTTTGTTGGTATGTGAATTCCTGGGTTGGTATGTTAGCTCCTTTACCCTTGTGCAGAGAGCAAACGCAAGGCACTGTGCACCATTTTTAAGTCCCATGTAAGCCCTCAGAATAGGGCTTAAGTAGTGCATGGTCCGTGTGCAGGGGTGAATTTATCCTTAGCGCATAAATTGTAAACGCCTTGGATCAGGGATTGTCATGTATTATATGATTGTCTAGCACCGAGCACCAGAAGCACAACCTTTAAGCATTACTGCACTATAAATGTTGTATAATAATATGGCATTGACCCCATTAGGCCTACGATATGCATCTAGCAAGGCAACACCTGTGCAGCCACAGGGATTTGCAACAGATTTATTCAGATCATTGGTGTCTTATTAGCAGAAGAACCCCTGTGTGCTTGCAGCATCCTGCACTCAAGAGCTCACAATAATGCACTATGGTGGGATTTGTGTAGAAGTCTTTATTACAGCCGCGTAAACGCTGCCCCTGATTAATTTATTGTAATTACCTTCATTAGAATGAGTATTAAATGAGTTAATTCTTTAATGAATAATCATTGACACTGTTTGCCATCTTCCAACCAAGGAGACAGAGAGAAAAGAAACCAGGTGGGCTCTTTGAAATAATGGAGTGAGGACAGCAGCAGGAGGCCTCAGAGACAGTGCACAGGGCCTTTGTGCAGATGTTCCTGTGCCTCCAATGGATCCCTGGAATCTGTATAGCTAAGGGAACCAATGGACTTGGGGGAAGAAGGTTGTTCCCTGTAGAAGAAAGAGAATCACACAGAAGTTATTCATCCTCACCAGATGATGTCCATATTTGCAATGACAGTAGAGTGATGGCCAAAAATATATTAAAAACCCAGAGTAATTATTTGATGGGTTGAAGAAAATATTTGATCAAAAATTGAAAGAAAAAACAAACCCTCCTACCAAAAGAGAGCCCCCTTCAAACGATTTAATATCAGTGTTTCTTGAGCTATTGCAATTCTCAAAGCATTTGATGATCTGGAAAGGACAATGTTGTCTTGAAGTGTTATATCCTATTAGCATTTCGAGCTCTACTCTTAGGCCTGGTCGGCATCTAAAACTTGGGTCACCCTAGCTATGTCAGTCAGGGCTGTGAAAAATTCACATCCCTGAGCGACGTAAATTAGCTGGCGTAGGTTGATGGACCTAGCTATCACTTCTCAAGGGTGTGGATTTACTACAGTGGCGGAAAAACCTCTTATGTCTCTATAGTTAAGTGTAACATTTGTAGTGTAGACATACCCTCAGGCCTTTTCCCAAAGACTTTTGTCTCTACCACAAGGATTTTCCATTGCATTAGTTCAGTTTTTTAGGTGGGTTCTAAAAGCCCATCTTTCTAACCACTCT
This sequence comes from Trachemys scripta elegans, assembly GCF_013100865.1. Lineage (NCBI taxonomy): Eukaryota > Metazoa > Chordata > Testudines > Emydidae > Trachemys > Trachemys scripta. The sequence continues at coordinate 10,744,366 of NC_048312.1, forward strand.
GAGGTTAAAGTGAAATAAAAAACTGGAAATTAGCGCTCAGATGTTCATTGGAGTTGAATGGAGGAATTTTAGAGATGTAATTTCTTCCTCTGATAAAATGTTCTGAAATGATTGAGATTAGTAGAGAAAGTTGTTACTTTCAGACAAATATGCAGTGCACCCGAGGGGATGCATCTATCACATGCAAATGTTAACTTCTATAAATAATAGGACCATAGGACTGGAAGGGACCTCCTGGGTCATCGAGTCCAGTCCCTGCTATCACAGGCAACCCTCTTATATAATCCCATTTATAAATTTGTCAAGCTCCATTTTTCAACTAGTTAGGTTGTTTTTCCCCACTACTCTTAAAGACTGTTCTAGAACGTCACTCCTCTGATGGTTAGAATCCTTCTTCCACTTTTCACCCTAAATTTATTCACGGCCAGTTTATTCTTGTGCCAACATTGTCTCTTAGTTCAAATAACTCTTCTCTCTGATGTGGTTATTCAGAGCAACTATATCCCTTCTCAGCCTTCATTTTGCTAGACTCTTTTAACCTACTCTCGTAAGCTAGGCCTTCCATTCCCCTGGTCATTCTAGAGCTCTTCTCTGCACCTTATTCCAGTGTGAATTCATATTTCTTGAACACGAGTGACCAGAATTATACACAGTATTCCATATGAGATCTCACCAGTGCCTTGAATAATGACATTAATGCTTCCCTCTCGCTACTGGAAATATCTCGCCTGATGCATCCTAGGATCACATTTGCCTTTTTCATGGTAGCACCACATTGGTGGCTCGTAGTCATTCTCCAATAGACCTGGCTGAATTGGTCATTCTCCTCCTCTGTCATTTCCAGTTGATGAGCCCCCAGTTTATAGCAGAAATTTGTGTTATTAGTCCCTAAGTGCATGACCTTGCCCTTCATTTCTGTTACTCCCGTCTTCAAGGTTCTGCATAATTTTCTGTTTCCCTGTGTCTGGAGGATACCTCCCAACTTTGTGTCATCAGCAAATTTCATTAGCGCACGTCTACGTTTTGTGCAAGGTAGGTCGGTTCCAAGACCAATCCTTGAGGAACTCTACTACAGGTTGAACCTCTCTAGTCCATCACCCTCGGGACCTGACCGGTGCCGAACCAAAGAATTTGCTGAACCCGGGAGTCAATATTGTAGCGAGCGGGTCTCTTTTTATTCTTATCTCGCTGAGGCGAATAAACTGAATGACACTTGCAACGCCGCCTAGTCAAGGCTTACCGGCTCGCTTCATAACAAAGTGTTAGTGTTGTTACACAGTTTTATTGTATTTGCACAAGGAAATAAGTAGATAAAGCATAAAAAACATAAAATCATGCCGGACCACGGATGTTGCCGAACCAGAGAGTGTCAAACTAGAGTAATCTCACTTAAGCTTAATAGTTCTCCTTTTAGCTTAACACATTCTCATCTCCCTTTTAACCAGTTCCTCCTCCATTTTGCAGTTCCTGTATTAATCCCCATCATCTCCATCTTTAATAATACAGCTAGTTTTAAAAAAAATTGCCGTGAAAAATTCTGAAGAAAAAGTTTTCATCTAAAATTTTTCTTTTAAAACGCTCCAGCTTTCATTGGAAATTCTGAAGAATTGTGTCCTACTTTATATCAAACTTTTCGCTTTGGTTCAGTTTTCAAAAGCCAACCCAAAATGAAAAATGCAGTTGAAAACTGAACAAAAATATTTTGAAATTTCCCATCCATTCTCTACCAAATAAATCATTGACCGTGTCGTTTTCCTGTGGAAAAATTTCATTTTGGATTTTTTCATCAAGCACAGTCTTTGAATTGAAAAATTTGGCTCTAATAAAGAACAGACTCCCGCGGTTACTGGTAAAGGAAAGTGGTATCTTCAATAAGGGTGGTGTGCTTGTGTGCACAGTTCGTACTGAACGGAAATGTCTTGGTTTTTCTGAGGAACTCTGTATTGTTTTAAATTCTATCCTATTCGGGGGGAGGGGAGGAATTGAGGGAAGATCAACCCTATGGGTATTGAAAGGCCACTCCCCTATGCTGATTCTGTTTGCTCCAACCCCTCCCACCCTCTCCCTTCCTTAGTCTTTGCAGCTCATCACGCTAACATAACCCCCAGGAAAGGATTTAAATAACAAAGATAAACTAAAATACAACTATAGAACTAACATGACTTTTGCAGCCATCACATTGTTTGCTCCGCTTGTATGTTCTTTCCCTTTCCTCTACCCTTTGTCTGACTAGCCTATTTAGATGGTAAGCTCTTCAGGGCAGGGCCCGTCACTCGCTCTGTTTGTACAATATCTAGCACAAGGTGAACATGTTCAGTTGGCCCCATTGGCACTATTGTAATAAACACGATCCATAAAAAAGGTAGGCATGTTTATAGTGGAGCCTACACAGCGAACTAAGAACTATTTGACTGGAAAAATAATATGCGGGTGCAGTAGGAGATTGACAAGAGCTGTATGAAACTCAGAGATTTCTCTGAGTTAATACAAAACATTTTTCATGTGGTTTCAGCCCGTATGGAATTTGCATTAAGCTTTGCATTCAAACAGCCTAACAATGGAAGCTGCAGGTGATCAGCACTTGTCAGGATTTGGCCCATGGTAATTAGTCACCAGGTAATTAAATGGCCCCTCGTATGATTCAAGCAAAGAGCAAGTAGGTGATATTTCTTCCCTGTGATTTGAAGTGCCATCAGAGACGAGCCCATTTGCGTTCATTTTACAATGCCCCAGGTTCGACTGCAGTGACATGATTCCAGGTAACAGGGCACAATGGTGATCTAAAAATAGAATGCGTCTGCAAGTAGCAGGTAATGCTTTCCCCAGCGATAAGACTTGTCTCTGGGCAGCTCAGTGTCCCGCCTTGATCTGCTGCCTTTCTTTTTTCTACCCCTTCAGTTTCAGCTTCTGCCAACATTATAGCTCCTTTGCTCCCAAATGTACAGTTGATTTCATGAGCTATAAAAGTGCTCGAGTGCTCCAGACCTTCACACAATGGTCCCGGCCTTTTAAAGGTGGACAAGAAATTTATTATAGCATTAAAATAAATCAGCCAAGTTCTACTTTGATCTATGTATCTGAAACCATTAATAATGATGCCAACTTCCCAATCCCAGGCATTTTTTAATCTCCTGGAAACCCAGGAAGAATTTAGCTGCTCTTGTGAATCCTTCCACACAGCTCAAATCTGACTTGGCTTCAGAGGGGGTCTGCTCACAGCCTGAACAAGGGCAAGTCCACACCAAGAAGAGCTGAGTTTGGGGAGCTTGTAACCCTTTGTATCAGTCCCGAATTAAAGAGGTTCAAACTGAGGATATTTCTCCAATCTGAGTTCATCTGCCCTTGTATGCTAGTTGTACAGCAAGGGCTCTGTTTATTCCAGAAGCTAGTCTAAGCATTTGGTTTGGGGTTTTGTCATTCTTTGACTAGCTTTCTTAGCATTGCTAAATGAGCTAAGAGGTGGTGAGATCATACTAGTGCACTCTATTGCTGTTGTTATTTATAACTGGTATGGCTGTAGGGCCTAAAGGCCCCATTCAGGATCAGTGTTTCATTGTACTACACATGATCCCTGCTCTGAAGCGCTTACAATCTGATTTCTTTTTAATTACATTTACACATTGGAGAAGGTTTCAAACCAAAACCATGGATCAAATGTAATGAATATGGATTCACACATACAGAACCAATGGCCATCACTGTGTGTTGAACCGGAGCCTTCAGCACCAAAAGCACAAGATCCTAAACTAAGGGAGTAACTTTAGTGGCTGTTAGTAAATAGCAGGCTCTTAGTCATACTGGGGCCAACCACTAGAGGGAGACATAATCACATGGACAAGGCCAATGTGTTACACAGTTATGTAAGAACTTTTAGGAACTTTTGGAACTGGATCTGGGTTCAAAATCCAAATTTCCCAGCAGTCCCTCTGTTATAATGGGCTAAAATAACCCCCAAGATCAAAACATCTCTGAACTGTTGGGAGTTGAAAATCTGTCTCAGAATTTTGGTGGTTCAGGCCCAGCTTTATTGCTAACTGTTTTGCTAATAGTAAAAGTATTAATAACACTGTCGGTGTTAAAGATTTCGAGCTGATAGTCATGAGAATTATTGGCACTCACCAAGATCACAGTATTTGCCTAAAGGCCCATTGCCTAAAGACCCGTATAATATTCTGGGAACATTAATTCCAGTGAAGTCAGCACTCACAAGAGTAAAGTGATTCAGCATGCATAAGTGTAGGAAAGGGCCTTTTCAGATTTTTGCTAGTTGTAATGGAAACACAGCTTTACAAAATCAAACCCATTCTGATAAGAGACATGATCCCTTTGCTCAGATGTCTGCTACTCAATTGTGTATCCATTCAGATTAAAGCAGGCTGGATACTACATACCGTGTAACCCATCAGAGTCTGAGTCTGACAGTAAGACAGGGAGCAATTTTCCTAAGCACATCAGTGAGTAATTGTGCACCATGCGGGGGTTTGTTAGGGAAAGCTGACTTTTAAAATTTTGTGGCTTGAGACATCGCCAGGCTCAGCCACTGGGGGAAAAACCATCAACAGTAGTGCATTTTGTGGAAGACATTTGGTTAGTCATTTCTTTAATACATCCACCCTGGAATGATGAACTGTTTGAAAGCCTTCAGTGGCATTCTTTGGCGAACTACCAGCATGGTACCCTGCTCCACAGTATTTTCAAAGGTCAGATACATTTTAAATCTCCTCCTTTATTTTGTCCCATTAATTTTATAGAAGGGGATCCTAGAGACAGACGCATATATTTGGGAATATGTTTCCCCCTTTGATTTGCAAAGGAAACTCCTGTTAGCCCCATCCACGGGCATTTTCAGAAAGAGCTGCACAGTGCTCCTCCTCGCTGACCTATTAAATTCTAGTTCCCCAGCTGAGTGGCTAAACTGCAGGAAGTAGGAGACCACTGGGCCTTGAGATCTGACCTGGAGTCAATGGCAGAGCTCCTATAGGATGAGGCCCATATTGTGTTCCTGAATGTCTCCACATGAGCCTTGTCAGGCAACCAGATACCGCGGTGATGCTGCAATAAATGTATAGATGGCCCATCACCTCATTGTCCAGCTGCTAAGTGGATAGTTACCTCCGCGGTACTGAATCTGTGGCTGTACCTACAGACAGCACAGTCACCACTTAAACTATAGACCGGAAGCATGGGGTTTAGACCCCAGCACTTTTTGTTCCCCAGCACCTTCTGTTCCAAAACCAGACCTCTATCACTTGAGCTAAGGGAGAAGATCTCTTACCTTATTACCTTGTTATGGGCTACCCCTGAGAGGGTCAATGGAGTCACACGTGCTGGAGTCAGGCTGATATTCTATCCCTTAGAGGAAAGTGGTGATGTGTTAAACACACAGTATTGTGCTGTGTGAAGAGAGAAATGGGTGTCAGTGTATGACTCTCGTCGGTGGGCACATTACAGTGCTATAGAAATGCTTGGGGTAGCTAGATCATCAGGAAAAGGCCACAGTAGCTAGCATACACCCTCCCCAACTGCCCCAGGGTTAATGTAGGGCCAGGGCCTGCTCCTGCTCCCAGCGAAGTCAATGGGAGTTTTGCTATTAACTTAAATTAGAGCAGAATCAAACTCCTCTAAGAGCCAGTTTTCTGGCCTTGAACACAGCTTGGGACACAATTCATCTCAATTCAGTGGGACTTTATTGGCATGACAAGCTAGGCAAGTGATGCCAAAGTGTAAAAAAAAGAGACGGACCCCCTCAGGTACTGGTCAGGGGTAGGAAAAGTCCACTCAGGACTACATGCTGTGTTCAGGGTTTGAGCTCTTTGTCCACTTGTCAGCAGCATCCAGAGGCAGGTTGCTATGAAGCACGATGCTATCTCTGTTATCTCAAGTTTCAAAAAGTCCTGTCCCTTTAGAAGACTTGGCACATCTTGCACGCACAGTACTTTCCTCTCAGACCTTTAAACTCCTGCTGCTCAGGGAAGGAAAAGAATCCAAACTGGCATTGCATCTCGGCATAGAGACACAGGTTTTGTACAGGACTCTACTGCAAAGTCTTCAAGCCTGGGAGGTTTTAAAGCTGCACATTATATTTTTAGTGCAGGAGATGGGAGAAAATAAAAACAAGTGACTGGCTGGAAAGAAGCAGGTTGTTCTGACCAGCTATTTTCAGCCAGGAAGAACACTCAGTTCCAATAAAAACCTCTTACAGTGAATATAATGCGATTGATTTATGAATCATCTTTTACTTAGGTCAAATAAAATTCTGTCTGGAGTTGGTTAGCTGCATGTTGGTGCTTTAGAGCTGAACAGCAGGTAGATGAATTTTTGATTAGCGAATGGATGAAATGTATAGTCTTTCTAACTCAAGACTATAAAACTAGGGAAACTTTGGCAATGAATGGGGTTTCCACACAGCTGGTGTGGTGCTGGGCAGGCTGGATTTTGAACAGTTGCTTCAATGCAATGCTTGTGAATCTCACTTCAACTGGCGAGAGTGCTGCAAAGCTCAATGAAATTATGGGGAAATCAGTGCTAAACTTTTGGTACTACCAGCTCTTCAAACTCTTCTGCCCTCCTGAGTTATGATTTGTTAGTTGCTACTAATCCACTGTTCACCAGGGATGGCTATATTTCCAACTGCTTCATCCCAAAGTACAGCATGGATTGTCAGTTCCTTGATTTTTAATGGTGGGTGGGTGGGTGGGTGGGTAGCTTTTTACAGGGAAAAGTTAGGGTTTCAGTTGAACTGCAGTAAACATTCTTAATTTGTATTTATTATTTGCATTACAGTAGCATTTGGATTCGTCAGCTGTGTTCAGGGCCCATTGTGCTGACCACTGCACAGACACATAATAAGAGATGATCCCTGCTCCAGTCTAAATGGAGAAGACAAATAAAGGAAGTAGTAGTATCCCCATTTTACATATGGCATAGAGAAGGGAAGTGACTTTCCCAAGTTCACAAAGGGAATCTGTGGCAGACTCAGGAATAGAACCCAAATTTCTCTGAGTCCCCAATCAGTGCCTTGACCATGACACCATCCTTCCTCTCGGATACTTCTTCCTTGCTCTGCTAATAGGGCGTGTTCTTGTGTATCAGATGCAAATGAAAAACTCTAAAAACAGATAATGAATAACGCAGCATGGGAATCCTTCTGATTTGCTGGTCTAAAGTCCCATCACTCTCATGCTTTTCTCCAAGTAAATGTGATGTGCCGTGTCGTATTTAGAACAGAGCTGCAAATAGAAAATATTCCTCCCGTACTTTTAAGTGTCTCATAATTTAATTGAATCAATATACATCAGCACAGCAGAGTGTCAGAAAACCAGGCTGACTGCGGACTTTCTTCTGATGCAGATCCAAAAAGATGCCAACAGGTTGTGGAGCTTTTAGAAAGGAAATGATATTACTAGAGACACGGAAAGAAAGGGAACAGAAGAATTTGAGAAAGCAGGAGCCTAATGTATAAACACAAGTCTCCAAGCATCAGCCTCTGTTTAAATTGAAACTCACAATTGGTTTAATATGAGATCCTGGAAGTCAATAGTGAAAGGTGTAAGTACACCAGCAACCCATAATATGCAAAGACCTTCCGGTATCAGAGGGGTAGGCGTGTTAGTCTGAATCTGTAAAAAGCAGCAGAGGGTCCTGTGGCACCTTATGCTCCCAATACTTCTGTTAGTCTTAAAGGTGCACAGGACCCTCTGTTGCTTTTTAAAGACCTTCCGGACACCCAAAGAAACATTGGACCATATCATTGCAGAGTTCTCTCCATGTCATCTTGTGGATTCGTTCTGCTCACTAATGGTGTGTCATTATAGAAGACCTGTACATCATAAATGAACAATCAAAGTGAAATGACGGTAACAACACCTACCACAACAGTAACAGTAACAACAGCTACAGTAAGTGCTCCAAAATCAACTTCAAAGCTGCAAAATCAAGACCTACACAGACCCCAGCCTTTGTAGCAAGGGAAGGATAACAGCGTTGTTAGGACGCTCCACCACTTTCTCCAAACTTTTATGTACTGTGCCATTGAGTCTCAACTGATGCTGCTGCAGTTAAGGATCCCTTATATTTACCCTCATTTCTCCCCCCTTTCCATCCCAGTGGGGTTAAAATCATATGCTCTTTTTAAATTACACTATGAGGAAACCTGCCATACAAGCTGTCAGCACGGTTGTGAATCTGTCATTTGCATGAGACTTGTGACCCAAGGGAAAGGTGTAAATCATTGAAGACTTACTTTTTGTAAAGTTACAAAGCAGCAAACAATGCAGCAGTTCCCATTCAAGTTAGCAGATGTGATTTGGACCAATCTTTAGTTTAAAGAAAGGAACAGTCTCTGTGCTCACCTCGGTGACCCCGTGCAAGAAATTCGCATTCACTTTGTGTGTATAGTCTGTCAGATCCCTAGCGAGCAGGACCAATCGCTTTGCATTTGCACCCTTTTCAGAAATGGTTTGACTCTAGAGTGCACAGCACAAGACAGATTTTGGGTTTGTTTGCTAATGCTGGCTTTGGAGAGTTCATGTGGCTTAGAGTCTGCAGTTCAGCTTCAACATGCTGGTCACTTGGGAGTAAATACATGCCCCGCAGTCTCAGCTGGCCATCAGTGACCTCTCTGCTCTTTTCGGTCTGTCATAGCGAATGAGATACGGTGAGTTAAATGTTCCGCTGCTGCACTGCAGATCTGCCAGCAGTCTTTGTAATGAGATTAGGGAACGTACGAGTCCTTTCCATAAGAAAGGCACTCTCTGCGAGTTTAAACCATTGAGAGGTTTATAGGTAGTTTAGTTTATTCTGACGATAGTGTGGAATATGCAGAACCTTCCAAACTAAAGGGTTCTAAATTGCTTCATAAACGATGACCCTGATCTCTGAAGATTCTCCGCGCCTTCAGTTCTAAAGGCCCAATCCTGAAGCCATTCGTGCTGGTCATTGGGAATGTTTCCCGAGGATCGATCCCAAGGAAGGAAGCCATTTTGCGTGTAGAGCATGGCAATTGTGTGCAGGCACACTGCAACGTTACAGCATAGACTACTTTGCCCATTTAGAACTACAGAAGGAAACTGTAAGGAGGGCAGAATGTTGGCTTAAATAAGTCATTAAAATATAATCATTGCCCAATTCTCTAATTATCCTTTCTACGTTAGGAATAGTCTCTAACTATTTTGAGTCTGTTTTATAGGTGGGTGCTAGCTAAAGGCAAACATTCTCAGTCTCGTTCTTGTTTGTAGAATGATCAAATAGGACTTTTCCAACAGCTAGGATCCCGTGGATGTTAAATCTCGGTTATTGCCCTTACCTCTTTCGTGCCTTCTGTATGGGAGGAGCTTGTGGCCTCATTTTTAGAGTCAATGAACACCCACAACTCCAACTGAAGTCAGTGGGCCATGCTGCCAATTATCAACTCTTCTGTTTGTTGATTCATTTTTAAAGACCCCTTGAATGCAGCATTAAAAGGCTCTGAATGTATTTCTGGGGATTATGGAACAGCTCAAAACTGAAGCTTTAGCTCTTCCCAGATGCACTCTTTTTAGCATGAAAGCATATTTTTCAAATGAATCTTATTTAAGTCTCCACTGATCAGTATCCATTCTCAGTATTGAACCTTTCCTTTGTTCCAGATGCAACACAGGCCTAGAAATAAATGGATCTGTTCTTCAGCAGACATCACCCTCTTTCCAAGAGTCAGAATCCAAGAGTCATCTACTCCTCAGAATCATGGGCCCAATCTTGGAATTCCTACTTGGGGTTGGGGTCTCGTGGGACAGTTAGTAGGACGTAAGGTAGATTTGGTGCAGAACCACCCTTATGTGAAAATCCCTAAGACTTTCATAGGGATGAAGCCTATAGAGTCACATACAAATTACTCTCAAAACCTATAGAATGTAGTAGAGAATTCTCTCCTTCCAATAGATGATTTTAAAAAATAATAATCCTATAATATTCTGTGGCAGGATATAAAACTTTATTAAATTCTAAAGGATAGTTCAAAAAGTCTATAGAAGGGTTACCACCATTGTCTGTTAAATTCTATAGGGAAGTTCTTTTCAACTTTTTTTCATTTGTGGACGCCTAAAATTTTTCAGATGGAGGTGTGGACCTCTTTGGAAATATTAGACATAGTCTGTGGATACCCCAGGGTCTGCAGACCACAGGTTGAAAACCACTATTCTATGGTAATAACCTTTCACAGATCCCTTAGACATAGTCTGTGGACCCCAGGTTGAAAACCACTAGTATAAGACTTTTCCATAAGGGTTGGAGTCTTCCATATTCGATACTGCAGTTCCATATTTCCAGAGTGACTTCAATCAGATCACTTAACCTCCTTGAATTTCTCCTTCTGAAAATAAGGGTAATGATACTTTGGTAAAAGCTATCAGATCTATAAATGAAGTGTGCTATATAATTGCTAAATGTTGCTATCCTTTATTCTTTATACTACAAGTGTTTTCAATGATATCTAAATTTTTTAAAAATATAAAAACATTTCTTTTCATTACAATATTTTTACAAAATCTTTTTAACATTTAAATTGTTCTGATAGTAACAGGCAAATGCCTATTTTAAACACCAAAACATAAGGTCCAGGATCTCTAAAATGATGCATATGGTAGAACTCCTGCATCTGTGTGCTTCACTTTTGGATGGAGCCTAAAAATGGGGCAAACGTGTCTTGAGTCTTGCCCTCCATGGCACCACAGATGTGCTCAGAAAATATTTAGTTTGTTCCCCTTTTCTACACGGATCTTGGAAGCTCATGTGCCTCCTTTCATCTTACAATGGGCCAAGGCAGTCATTTTTCATCCTGACAGGGCGTTTCCCAAGAGCAGACGGATGAATGTAAAAATATAAACTTGACTGATTAGATGCAGTGATACCAGGACTGATCCAACTCCCATTGAAGTCAAAGACTTTCCATTGACCGCTAGTTGAATTGGGTTCATGAAAAATAATAAAGTGGCTCTGTCTGATAGGAGATCCCATTGAACGTTTTAATCTCTGACAACTGGACACTGCAGCATTCTACCATGTAGGGTTGAAGTGTGGGATCTGAGTTTGGGTTTCACGCTGGCAGAGACTGTGGTCAATGTGAATACAGCATCCTCAGAAGTGAGCTCAGTGACTGACTCAGGAGCAGTCCCCGCCGCCGAATTACCGCCAAAGCTGCAGGACCGGCAGACCTCCCACAGGCGCGCCGCTGAAGGCAGCCTGACGGCCGCCCTCACAGCAACCAGCAGGCCGCCCCCCACAGCTTGCCGCCCCAGGCACGCGCTTGGTGCACTGGTGCCTGGAGCTGCCCCTGGGTACTATTCAAGTACTGCAGAACCCATCATCATAAATATGGTGCATATTCATTTATTTCAAAACCTTTTACCGTGTTTTATGACTAATTAGTTTATACAGACAGCAGAGAAAATATAAGCTTCATGAAGCCATAGTGGAAACTTTGAGAGACATTCATTGGAGAACTTCCCTTAAATACCCAGGCACCTTGCCAGAAGCCTGACAAGACAGCACAATCTGGTTTGGAACTCGTTAGAAAGGAGGAACCGTCTGAGTTGTGCCTTGTTAAGAAAAACTTGTCTGTGGGCTCAAGTTCTTCAACACTGCACCTGTGGCTTCTTCACTCTGTGAGGCCATCACCCAAAATGTCACAGGCATTTTTGCATCACTAAGAACAGATCGGGTGAGAGGCAGGAATAGGAGAAAACCAGTCTCTGTGACATGTGGTCTCCTGTCAGAAACACGAGCTTCTTATTCTCTCTCCTATTAAAAGTGTGAGTGACAGTGGGGGAAGCCGGTGTCAGGAATAGAATGCAGGTTCGGACGCTGCAGGCTATTTCACACGGCTGCTGATGCATCTCTGTCCTGTCGTGCAACGTTGCTGCTGTTATAGCCTGGGCTTTATTCTGTGACTTATCCTGAAGTGAATCAGATGGTCTGGTGGCCTGTGCTGTCATCAAATGATATTCAGAACATCAAAGAGTTCATCAGGCACGGAGCATTGAAACCAGAGTTAGGTTAGGGCCATGTAATTCGTGTCTTTGTCTAAAGTTCAATCGAGAGAGGAGATAAGATAGAAAATAATGAGGCAGTATAGTCTACCTGTTAGAGCAGTGAACTGGGATTCAGGACTTTCAAGGTGTATCTCCAAATCTGCTACTGATTCGCTGTGGCCATGGCTAAATCACTTGGGTGACATTTTTCTGAAGTGCTTCTAATATGAGGGGCCTCATGTTTAGATGCCCAGTTTTAGACACCTAAGACCAGATGAGCGGTGCTGAGCACACAAAACACAGACTCCTGCCAATGATGTCTAAAATTTGGCCTCCAAAATTACAAGCGACTTTTGGTTATTTGTGTTTCCCTGCCTCAGTTTACCAACCCATAGAATAGGGATAATAGTAGTATCCTGCTTCGCAAGGGTGCTATAAATCGTTTGAAGGACACCATGCTGTAAATGGAAAGCATTATTATGTATTACCAGCTTGCTTTGATCTTGATAATGAATTCTCTGGATATCTGTCAGACTCTTTTCATTTGTGATCTAATCAGGGTTCACACCTAGCTTTCTGGATGCAAAAGACCTAGTGCATTCAGCAGCCCGTCACCAGCTAAGCTTCTAATATGTGCTTACTGAATTCTAGTTCTGGCACATCCTACTTTCTAGTTATGAGAGCCAGACAGTCTGGAAGGCAACTGACAAGAACTAGAGTTTGAAACTTATCTCCTGTGGGGGGTGGGAGGGTGTTAATATATCTTCACTAGCAGGAAGCCTTCCCAGGACCAGTAGGTTAATGGACGGAGGCAGGACACCTACAGCTATCATAATGAGACATTTCTGTTCTTTACACTTTTAGTTCCAGGGCTTTATAGCTTGCAGACTGCTTAATTAAGGCTAAGCCAGACAGACTTTGTGATGTACACCAGGAACTGGGCTGGTACCTTGCGAACTGGTGGTGCTCAGAAACTTTTACGAATGCCATATTAAAAGCTTCTCTCCTTTTTCTTACTCCTTGTCTTTTAGAGCCCTGCCAGTGTGGGCCAAATTTAGAGCCTGTTTCCAGAGGTGAAAGAAGCTTGGGAACAGTGAAGAAGCTTACATTAGGCTAAAAGAGTCTGTCTATCTCATTAATTTCCATGCCTTTTACAAGTCATTCTTTCCACAGCTGGGTTACACAGATCTGAAATGGAGCAGATCAGTTTTTGATTCCAACCGGCTTGCAAAACCTAAGCGTCTTGGCTTCCATTTGACACAAAATGTGCCTTGCAACGTGTCTGTGCCCAACTGTATCTTAATATAAATTGCTCAGGAATCTGCGTGGATACAAAATTTGTATTCCCATCCACCTGCGAGCCGCAAACAGGGCCCACGGCTATCCGCAGATACACCTCTACTCCGATAGAGCGCTGTCCTCGGGAGCCAAAAAATCTTACCGCGTTATAGGTGAAACCGCGTTATATCGAACTTGCTTTGATCCGCTGGAATGCGCAGCCCCGCCCCACCCCAGAGCACTGCTTTACCGCGTTATATCCGAATTCGTGTTATATCAGGTCGCGTTATATCGGGGTAGAGGTATATAAAGCGGATATCTGCAGATTTGCAGAGCTCTAGGAATCTGCAACAGAGGTCAAAGCCCCAAGACAGTCCTCTCTGGCGCCCCCTTCTCTGTAGTGGAGGCAGCATTCACTTCCGTGATTGCTGAGTCCCGGTCAGAAGGTAGTGAGACTCTGCGTGAGGACATTAGGCAGTATATGCTATGAAAGGCCTTCATCATCCTGTGACAGAGCTCACTGCAGGATAACAGCCTCCGTCTGCAGGCAAGGGAGAAGTATGGGGTCTTGTCTGTGTCCAGGGCCCTCAGTAAAGAATCCCCTTTATATTCATTACAACCAAGTTCTGTTTCTGCTTTATTAGCAGGGAGCTCGCATCCCCTCCCAAATCACAAAGTTCCAGTGTACTACGGCACAGTTCTCAAAGCGGCCGCAGGACACGCTCTGGGGAGATGATTTGATGTTTCTGTTCCAGGCTGCCAGCTCGCTAAAATGTGGTTTATCACAGGATGAAACCATCCACGCCACTTGGAGCCTAAGTGGCCTTTGTTAGACGGGAGCGCAAAAAATAAAGCAAAGAGAAAGGAAGCGTCTGAGACATTTTGCTTAGCCCTGGCTTTTCGTCTCTCTCCTTTTTTTTTTTTTTTTCTTTCTCTTTTTGGTCTAAAGTTAGAAAAATAACTAGGGAAAAGTAGCTGTAATGCCAACTTTAATAAGGAAGGAAAGTGCTGAAATGGCATCAGAGAGCTCCTTCAAATTCAAAACTTTTCGCTGATCCGCTACACCGAGTGGAGCAGATCATTTGCATAAAGGTGATGGCTAAGCAGGAGCTCTCTTCATCATCTCTCACCTTTTTAGATGCAAGAGATAAAAGGACGTTTCAAAGGGGAAATGTTTTCACGGTGAAAAATGTAAACACTGGAAGGTGGGGGAGGGGAGAGAGAATGATATCACCTGTTCACACAGACAAAGTCTCTAGCATCTCACCGTCTGTCATGGGCTCAATGAATTATTGTGGACCAGAATCACAGATGGCGGGCGCTAGTCACGTTGCTTAAAGCACTTCTGGAAGGTGCTCAGATACCACAGTACAAGAAATAGACTAGAACTTCCCTATCGCTGTGCCTATAGGGAGATTAGAAGCGTGGCTGCAGCATGCTTAAACATACCTGACCTTACCTAGGTGCAGCAGCACAGATGTCCGCACAGGCTCGCCACCTGAGAATAAACCCAGAGTCTGGGGCGGGCTTGTCCAGTCCCTGCTGAAGTCCGTGCTGCCCTGGCTTCAATTCTATTGCTAACTCGAGCAAGCTAGGTCAAAGCTAGTCATCCTGAGTACAAACCTATCGGGAATTAGGGTTTGCCGGTGCTGAGCCCACGACTAGCTAGCTCCCTAGTGAGCACCAGAGAGGACACACAGCTGAATCACACTTGGCTTGCAGCAAAATCACCCGATTGGCCAGACCTCCCAGGCCTGCTCCTGCCCTGCCTCATTCCCAGTGACCCAGATCTGACCCTGGGCTCCAATTCCTGTCTTCGGTTCTAACCCCTGGCTCTGGCACCTGGCCTCTGACCCTGGGCTCCTACTCCTGCTGAAACCACTAGGCATGACTCCTGCTTTAACCACTATGCCTAACCACCCATGCCCCCGTCGCTGACAAAACCTGCCTGAACCTGTACGCAGGGCAGCTAGCACATGCCGCTGCTGCTGCTCCTGCTAGTGCAGATACGCTACTATTTTTAGCCCGCTGTCTCAATGAGAGCTAGCCCCGAGTATGTCTACATGAGCTGGGAATCACACCCCTAGCTCCTAGTGTAGACATAGCCATGCATATCTTCATGGGGAAGACACTGAATTAACCTAATGTCTGTGCAGAACAATGACCGGAAGACCAGTTTATACCCATCCAAAAAATAAGATGACTGGGATCTGATTTCCAGCTAATCTGATGTGATCTAAGGTAGTCCGTTCCTAGGTGACTCAGTCACACTTAGCGGTCCCCTGGCTCCTCCAGTAAGGAACCCGCAGTTGGTGTGAATAGCAGTTTTGAGGTTAGGTGCCGGTTAAACAGGGAGACTCTAGGCTATGCTAAATCCTGGCAGGAATCAGTGCATTTGGGTTTAGATCTGGGTTTGCTCACTGAAGCTGGGAAAACCTTTTTATTTTTTTTTTTTATTTTTTTTTTTAAACATTGTTAGGTGAGAGAAGGAAGGAGGAAGCAATCTCGCTTTGCTTACCCTGCCATACAAAGCTGACCCAGGATTTTGTGATGACCAAAGCTGCAGACTACGCATGATTTTAATGGGGCATTTTCAGAGAGCCAGTGTCTTATTCTTATGCATGTGCAGAGACGTGTGCCTTGTGAATTGGGTGCTGAGATACCACCCTCTTCTCCCTTTCATCTGCTCTGAGACACTAGCTCGGGAAACATCACTACCACCCCGTGTTTCCCTGTGTGAAAATGCACTTCAAAAGCAATCCGGGCAGCTCCGAGAAGGATGGCTGCATGAAAGTGAAATAGTCAAAAATATTTTCACTGACAGTTGATAGCTTGGGACTTGCCCCCCCGTCCCATTGCTAGCGCTGTATTGGGAATATAAGAGCCAAAGATGGAGCATGTGTAACTTACACATGCTCCATCTTTGGCTCCTATAGTAAGGGACGGTAAGGACGCTTGGACTTGGTGAAAAGACCTTTTTTTTTTTTTTTCTCAATGCAAGTCAAAAAGGCCTGCCACTCTGGTTGACGCATACCCAGTAATAAATATTAATCTGCATCAATTATTAATAGCAGCTTGGTAGCTACGGTAGGCGCTTCCTTAAAATGCGAGGCTAGATACATTCGTTTAGCCATTTGTTCTACAACAGCATTGCAAGGAAAGCTGGAGGTTGGACATCAGCCCAGAAGCATTTACAAATTGAGGATTTGCTGCTATTGTTGTTGTTTTTCCCTGATAGACACATTTGTTCGGTTCCCGACAGTGTTTGGCTTCTGCGCCTATTAAATCATAGCTGTAGGTCCAGTACACCTGGGTCAGCCTGAAGGTGAACATTTTATCACAAACCTTTGAGCCGCATACAGATGTCCCTCACGGTGAGTATATCACAGAGGATCTACTGTCCCGAAGCAGAATATACCTATGCAAGCCGCCTGCTAGAAAGAGAGAGAGAAGGCGGGGGAGAGAAGGGGGAGGCATCAGATATCACCACCCCCTGCTAGCCCGGAGATATCAGAGTGGGAGTTATTGCGGCACCGAGCTGCCTAAATCCCCTTCAGGTTCCTCGCCGCAGCACGGGGGCCAGTCACTGCTGAAGGCCTCTCGCTCCCTGCAAGGGAATCTTCCATTCCACACTTACACCTTTGACCTCCCCCCTTCTCCCCCCCAATGCCTTGCGATGCTTGCAACCGCGTTAGCAACATACAGTGCTGGTCCGCCTCCCCACGGGAGCCCCTTGGGCCTGTGACAGCGGTGGCAGCAGAACAATGTGTAAAGACAGAGGGGTCATATGCTCTAGGAGGGTGATTTCTAAAGCGCACTAATGAATTGCACATTAATGGGTCCATGTAGACCCTGCTGGTGCACACTTAAGGTCCCCTTGTACGCTTTACTGTAGAACTGCTTCAAACAGCACTAAGTTTAAATGCCCCAGCAGGGTCTACATGGACTAATAAATGCTCAATACATTAGTATTATACTCCTGTAAAGCACATTGCCTCCACACATAGACAAGCCCTGAGGCTCACAGCACCCCAACAAGTGCGTAAATATTGCCATCCCCATTCTGAGGATGGGGGAAACAGAGTTAAAGTGCCTTGCGTAAGACCACACAAGGCATCAGAGATTAGAACCCAGACGAGAGCCATGATTAGAAACAAGGACTTCTTCGCTCCCAGTGTTTTGTTCAGAGCAATAGACCATGTGCAATGATCTTGCAGTATATTATTCAGTAGCTATGTTCTCTGTGTGCTGTATAGAGCTCCAGGCAGAATGGGTGCTGGGCAAACAAAGATGACAAAGCTGGAACTGAAGCTGTGTAGAAGCCTGTCTGTAATTGTTGTTGTTTTCTTTAATAAATCCTCCTTTTTATGGTGGATTGTGATTCCTGATGTCATAACTCTATACAGAGGGGATAAAGTGTCACTGTTAACAGCACCATGAAAATCAAGAGTAACCATCTGGAACAAAGATCTGTATAGCTTACATGTGAATCATATATAAGTAGCACATATGTCATTGCAGCACATGTGAGATATATGAGATAAGATATAGCTCATATACAAACTACTATGAAAATGTAATCCCTTTTGTAAATTACAGGCCACGCTCATATGTAACATATATTAAAACAGGACACACTGTCCATCTATGTGAAAAAAGGAAACATTTCCCACCTTATGTCCGTTAAACATAACTTGGATAACATGAGGAAAAAAGGCTAAACAAACAGATGGGTCCTGTATTGTACTAGATAGTATTGCATCCAGTGAGTAGAACTCACTTACAATCGTTCAAGATGGTTGTGGTGTATCATTTCATTAAACTGTGCTCAGATTATGTTCTCTGAGGTCTTCCCTTGAAATATTTCTCCTGACTACTATACCAGAAAATGAGCAGTGCCTACACTACCAGAGGATACAGATTGGACATGTGCTGTATAACTAGGAACAGTTTAGCATATCTAGCCCTTATGTTTATCCATGGTCATAGAGGGCACCCATCCATTTGATTAGCTTGGGGACTTGAGCTATTCCATGTGATAAGCATCATTTGAATAAAGTGGTATGGGGAAAGACAAAATCAAAGGGAGCAGATGATGGTATAAATAGATGTTCAGGTGGGAGGGCCATTACCGGTGCTAATGACATTCATTACAGAAGATGAAATAGGTTTCTGAAGGGGAGGGAGAAAGCATGTGAATTGAAGATATCTGTTGGGTTTACTTGTAATTTCTGCAGACATGCCAGCTCATTTAGTAATGCAACAGCTCCCATTGCTAGCCACTTAATGTATGATTAATGTGCCGCAAGATTTCCCCAGACGTTTATGACACCTTTAGGAATAGATTTGACAATGACTTTATCACACCGAGCCACTTCATACTATCTGCATCCCTCTTAATGATTTATATATTCTGGAGGGATTCTATTCCATCCCACTAGTACTCAGTAAGGTAATAAATGAGAAAACTCAATGGTCTGTAAATTACAACATTGATTAAAGAAGTGATTACTGATATAACTCTTACATGACTATGCTAATGCTTGCTTATATTTCAGGAAAGTATTTACATGTTAATGATAAATCTACTGCAGTGTTTAGAATTACTTTATGGCTTTAATCAAAATGTAAACATTTATAAACAGATAATGTTTATTGCAGAGGAAATGAATGTGTTGTTGTTTCCATTCTCCGTCTGAAATCCACTCCAGAGCCAGCTTCATCCTCGGACTGATGTGTGACACTAAACGGTGTCACACCAGACTGAAGGTGAAAACTCTGGTCGGGGTAGAGTTTATAATTGCTGTCTGCATCCAACTAGTCCAGTTTGGGGTTGTTAGCTTTCTTTTGGCCATGCGGTGAAGGAGTCTCTCTCATTATAAATTCCATAGAGATGTGATCAGCTAGTGGCTCATTGAATAACAAATAGAAAACCCAGCCAGCGGCTTCAGAAATCGTATCCAGTCTTTAGGCATCTCTAGCATAATTATGCCTCCTGAGCCGGTGGAGAATTTTTGTGTTCAGCTGGTTCCATTGTAAAACGCCATCATTAACATGCGTAAGGAGAAGGGAGCCTTTTTTGTTTGTTTTTGTTTTTCAGACGCCAGGTTTCCACTTTGAGCCTGCTTTGTCGCAGCGATTACCTTCTTTTCTCTCTCTCTCTTTTCCCCCTCTACCTTCCTCTCCTTTAGGTTTCTGACAGATGTGACTATGTGTTTGTCAATGGCAAAGAAATGAAAGGCCAGGTGGATGCGATAGTGAATTTCACATATCAATATCTGAGCGCCCCTCTGCAAATCACAGTCTGGGTTCCACGCCTGCCTCTTCAGATTGATATTTCGGACACGGAGCTAAGCCAAATAAAAGGCTGGAGAGTCCCCATTGTCTCCAATAAGAGGTGGGTTTAGTCACTTAATTTATATCAGGCATTTTCTTGCAATGAATGGAGCTAATTTTAAGCCCAGGAAGAACAGCTCACGGTACAGAGGTTGCATCTGGATCCCAGCTTCCCCCCAGGGTAGTCAGTGGTTTAAATAGGGTATGTGCTCCGAAGTCATTTACTCACCTAGATGGTCCAGTGGCAGAGTTTGGATTTGAATCCAACCCATAGTTCAAGGGAGACTGGAAGTGGGATTTGGTTCTGACCCGTCTCTGCATTCTGGTATTTCAGTGGAGATCTTCAAAGATAAGACACCAATATCATACACCTATCACGATCGCCTGTGTAATGCCAAGAATCAGCAGCGACACTTAAGGGCGTGTACCTGTGTGCTATAGCATGCAATAGTGACTGTCGGGCTCCATATGCACTGATCGAGTCTGTTCAGTTGATCGTTTTTTTGCTCTGAATTGATTTTATTCCAGGAAGTGTTTTCCTTGCTTAGCACTTTGCTCTTAGTTTTTGCTGCAGGGAAAGAGACTATGAAGGAGTTTTGTCCTCAGATCTTTTTTTTTTATGCTTCCTTTTTCTTCTTTTCAAGACCCACGAGGGACAGTGATGATGAGGATGAAGATGAGCGGAAGGGAAGAGGCTGTGCGCTCCAGTACCAGCATGCCATGGTGCGAGTCCTTACTCAGTTTGTCGCGGAGGACTCTAGCCCTTGGAGTCAGCTGAGCTACTTGCTGGGTTCTGACTGGCAGTTTGACATTACAGACCTGGTGATGGATTTTATGAAGTTGGAGGAGCCTCACATTGCCAGGCTACAAGAAGGAAGGATTTTGATTGGACAAGAAGTGGGGATGACAACAATCCAGGTACATACACTGAACTGTTCTGGGTTCTACCATTCCTGCATTAACACCTACGTGATCCTGGAAGAGCCAGCAGTGTTCTGCTAAAACAGCACTGCTTTGGAATGTAATAATCTGTTGTAGCAAGGCTGTGGCCTCCTAGAATTTCACACACATACATTCCATCTCCATTCAGTTCGAACAAATAAAGCAAAAGCCCCCACCATTGTAGTGAGACAGATCAAAACCTGTACTTCAGCCACCCTTACCGGACAGGTCTTGCACCTGTGCAGATCTTAGTAAACATCCTGCCTTTCCCACACAGCATGAGGCTCCCCCTACAGTTCAACTAGCGGAACTGCTGCTTGGAGACAGAAGGCCTGATTTTCAGAGATACCGAGCACCCATAACTCTAATAGGTGTCAACTGGAGTGGAGGGTGTTCAGTGCCTGTGAAAGTTACTCTTAGGGCCAGATTTTTAGCTGGTGTAAACTGAAGACCATAGTGCTATGCCGATTTCCACTGACTGAGGATTTGGCCCTCATTGTCCTGTTTGGAGTCTCAGCAGAGTTTAGTGCACAAACTGCAAATGTAGCCACAGACTGTGGGTGGGAGAGACCGTGTGTGTTTGAGTAGCTTGTAGAACGTTTGGAGGTGGATAGGGAGTAGCCATTTGCATCAAAGGGAACAATTTCCCACTTGAGAATGGGCTGCATGATCCATTAGAAACTTCAGGGACAGAGAAATGGAAATGGAAAAATGAAGGACAAATCCTGGAAGGTGCTGAGAGCACCCTTTGAAGCCATTGAGAGTTGAGGAGGCTTAGCCCCTTGCAGGATCAGGACCAAAATTAGGAGGGAAAGGTTGTATTATTTCCAGGCTTATGCAAAAGTAGTGGAAATAATGGGAGTAAAATAAGATAGCTCCCAAAGAGGTATTTGATACAGTGGCTTTGAGCTGTAATCTCTCCATCGGATGGGTTCTCTTTGCTTCCTGCATGAAACCAGTCTGTCCTCTCCAGGTACTCCTGCACCCAGTTTCTGTGCCCGAAGCAAGGCTTTTGGGGCAGGAGCAAATGAAGTGGTGAGACGGGTCACTGCCGGTGTTTAACCCTTTCCTGACGCTGTTCCCTTTCTGTTTCTCCAAAGGTTTTTTCTCCTCTGTCGGACTCCATTCTGGCAGAGAAGACGGTGACGGTGCTCGATGACAAAGTGACCATAACAGACCTCGGGGTGCAGATGGTGGCTGGGCTGTCGCTCTTCCTTCAGCCAAGCCCGGCAAATAACCGAGCTATTGTGGCTACAACCATTGCTCAGGAGCTACTTCATACCCCTAAACAGGTAGTGTGCACTCCGGTTCTCCTTGCTGCTGGCATGTTGGGATTGGGCCGTGGGTCATCCCTGCAGAGCTCTGATGAAGTTGCCTCCCCCTTAGCAAGTTTTTAGGGGAAAACAGCATAGACTTTAAGTGACGGGTATAACACAGTTTTATAGCCATACCTCTCCAGCAGAGGGCACCCTGACGGTGGCTTCTTTTTTCTCCCCACCTGCAAATTTGGGCTTAGCCCTTTGGAAAAGTTCCAAACCCAAACGTTCCGACTTGCACGTTGTCTGTCTTTTCAAAGGCTCCCGTGAAAAACCGTGACCTTTGCAGCTCTCCTAAGCCTTTCTTATACTTGTTTCACAGGCCATCCATGCTCTCTGTTTGCCAGGAGCAATGCCCTTGATCTCCATGTCAGAGAGCGGGAGAGCCCCATGCTTCAGGGTGATTTAATATTTGGGAGCGCCATAAAACAGCCATGGGAGAAAAACGAGCTTGTTCATTTTCCTGTTGGAGCAACAGCAGGCAGCCTGGCTCCCCTCTCTTCTTTTATTCTTCAGGCTGACTCAAATGGGTTAGTTGTTCAGCTCATTAGGGGACACCAGTGTGTCGATCCTGCTTAATTCAAAGCCGGCACGTTTTCAGACCAGCCGAGGGAAGGGTCTCAAGCGGTGAATTTCAGGTCTCATAATCTGTACGGATACGAGGAGTGTAAAACAGCACCAAATCGAGGCAAATAGTTGCCATAGAATAGATTAAAAACAAGGGAGTCAGCAGCAATGGAAGTGACAAGGGCCTGTTCAATCCTGATTTCACTCAGCGGAGTAGAATACACTTATTCAGAGCTGTATAATGCCATCTGCAGCCACTGCTCTCACAAAACCACTGTTTCGTTCCTCGTAAATAGGGAAGAGCTCGGTTCAGGTTTTATGGCCCATTTTCATGCTGATCACTATATCATTTTCTGGAACGCAAGAATAATGTCGATTGTTTTATAACTCGGTAGTTAGTGGCAGGATGACATCCCAGCTCGAAGAAGGAAGTGCTGCCCATCTGTTTAATTTACTTCATCCTGTAATCATCTGAGTCTTATGTAATTAACCCATTTGTGCCCTTCTTCGGGGCTTCCTTTTGGAAACCGCTCTTCTCGACAGATGCCGAGTCGGAAATTGAAGAAGCCAAAGCTAGAAACAAATCAAACCTAGTTGGAGGGCGTAGGGCAGGGTGGGATTTTTCTCCTGCAGCTTGGCTGGGAGTGTCACATGCCGGCTTGAGAATAAAACAGCCTGTGGGGCAGCAGGGGTTGCATATCTCAATGCAGTGTGCGAAGATATTTTCCAGCGTGAGTTTATGAGCATGGGAAGGCTCTGACCAATGCCTCCTGAATATTGTTCAGCTGAACAGTGTGTTCATGTTGTTGTACCTGCTGTACGCTCCTCCTCTTCCCCGCTCTGCGGTGTAGCCCCACTATATTCTGCTGGGAGTGCACCCATCAAGAAGCAAGAGGCAGCCAAGCACCCTTCCCTTAACGAGGACTGGCTGCTCCACCCCCCATCTCCCACAGTCCCTCACACCTCCCCAGCCTGGAAGCACAGAAGCTGCTAATTCCCTTCCAGCCCTCATTGCTACTAGCAGGAAGGAGCAAGGAAAGAGAGGCCAGAGAGTTCTCAGACCAGGGCCTGGAAAGCCCCAGGTAACCTGGTTGCAAGTAACAACCTGGGTTAGTGGCTGCCTTTCCTATCCCTCCCACTCCCTCCTGTCCTGCTCTCTGGGCTTCCACCTGCTGCTGCTGTAAACCCAGCTGCCTTTTCCATGCAGTTCCCCATCTGCTGCTTCTGTTTTTGTCCTTGCAGCCCCTCCAAGCTGGAGGGCGTGTGCATGCCCCCCACACCCTGCCTCTGCCTTTTCTTCCCGTACCCACCACCACCTCCTGAGCTAAGGGTGAGGAGGCAGAGTGTTTTATATGCTTCCAAGCCGCGTGCCTCCCTCCGTGCTCCCCCGTTGGGCTGATTGCTGCCCTCAACCCGTGTAGTTCATGCACTCGAGTTCTCCGCGGCTGCCTGATCACCAGCAGCTCCTCTGCTGCCCAGCACAGCCTGCCCTTTGCAGCGGCTCTGAGAGCGTTCTGTACCTGCACAGCCATGGGGTGAGGGCAGCCACTGAGTCCTTGCTGCAGAGGGCTGAGCTCATTCCATTGAATTTTCCCCTTGCTCTTAATGAGAATCGCTGAATGGTCCCTCTCTTGCCAGAAGACTGGCCCTAGAGGTACAGGTTTCTGAATTGCTAGCACAGTTGGCCATTATTCCCCTCCCACAATGGAAAGGGTTTGACGGAGGACAGGCCGGAAAACAAGCATTCCGTTGCATGAAAAATTTCAACCTTTTGACATTTGTTTTCGTTCCTCAGCAGGACAAACCTGAGGCCTTTCAAAATGTTTCATGAAAGAACATGACAGACTCCAGAATAACCAAAAGCGCAGTGGTTAGGGTGGTCACCTGGGATGTAGGAGCTCTGGGTTCAGGTCCCTATTCTGCCTGAGTCAGAGCAGGACTAGAACCTGGGTCTCCCATGTGAATGGCTTTAACCCGCTGGCTGTAGAATCAATTTCTCCTGTTGAAGCTGTTCCACTTTTTTTATGAATAATTAAATATTCATTGGATCAGAAGGTGAGACTAACAGGAAAGCCCTCACCTGGGGTGTGGAAGGTCCAGGTCCAGGTCCCTCCTCCAACTCGGGCAGAGTAGGGACTTGAACTAAGGTCTACATCCCAGCTGAGTGCCCTAACCACTGGGCTCTTGCCTGTTCTGGGGGCTCTGGTTCTCTTTCCTTTCGACCTGAAATTCTACCATGGACCAGAGAAATTTTCATCAAAACTCTCACATTTCTGCAAAAGGTTTTAGTTTCAATGAATCGACATTTTCCAACCAAAAAAAGGTTTTAATTGAAAAATTCCCAACTAGCTCTAGTTTGAGGCTTCTAATCCAGCAACTTTCTCCTCCATAAGAATCGAGAGTTTCATCCAGCCTATGGTCAGGGCTGGCACTTCCATTAGGCGACCCTAGGCGGTCACCTAGGGCAGCAGGATTTGGGGGGCGGCATTTTGCTGCCCTCGGCGGAAATTTGGCGGCGGGGGGTCCTTCTGCTCTAGGTCTTCGACGGAAATTAGGTGGCGGGTCCTTCACTCGCCCCGGGACCCGCCGCCGAAGTGCCCCGAAGACGCGGAGTGGAAGGACCCCCGCCGCCGAATGCTCAAAGGAGGAGCGCTGCCGCCTAGGGCGGCAAAAACTCTGGCGCCGCTCCTGCCTATGGTGACTTTATTTAATGGGTCACTGCTGAGGCCGATAAGCCAGACCTTAAATCCCACCTTTATGATCCATTCATCTGTTCTCATTGTCCTGATAAAAACTCCACCTCCAAATCTTTACTCTGTTCTTACTCAGTCCTTGCTTGGAGTAACATTAAGTTTCTATCAGTTTTCTGTGGTGCCTCTTAAGATCTGATCCTGCTCCCACTGAAGACAATGTACAACTCCCACTGATTTCAGTGGGACTAGGATTGGGCATGTCTCCTGTATGAGGTGTCAGACAGGATTTGCTGAATACATTATGATTTTTTTCCTTTTACTTTGTTCGTGGGAGTTCAGCTTCTGGTTCTGTAACACAGTCACCCAGCAGTCCCAGTATTTGCAAATGCGATCGATGTCCTAACACAGCCAAAGAGCAGCACAAGAAACCAGTGGCACTCTGGACATTATTTGCAAAGGATTCATTTCATTTATTTGTCTTTTTTTTTTCTTTTGAGTTAGAACAGTAAAAAGGACCCAGGCACAGGCTTTGAGCCCCCAGCAAACCAAATACTTAGACCAGTCATTCCACCCCTTCTACCAGGCACCAGAATGTCATCAGATACAAACACCCCCTTGCATCAGTCTGTGCCGCCATCCAGCGACTGCTCTTCATAGGCCAGGTGAAACAAATTGACCCTGTAGCATGTCCTGAAAGTCAGCCAATCTGGGCCTTTTCAGACCCGGGACAAAAGGACATTTCCAGAGCTCCATGGCCCTTATGGAGAACTCTGTAGCGTAGTGAGGGGAATCCAGCATCAGCGCCTACAATGCTACAGATGTGTTCAGTGGATGGTCATAGTCCATTTAGGGCTTTATAGGTCAAAACCACCATCATAACATCTGCCTGACAGTTCACAGACAACCAATGTCCCAGAGTGCCGGTGTCGTCATATGCTATACACCTCTACCCCGATATAACGCTGTCCTCGGGAGCCAAAAAAATCTTACCGCGTTATATCAAACTTGCTTTGATCCACCGGAGTGCACAGCCCCCCCCCTCGCCCCCCGAGCGCTGCTTTACCGCGTTATATCCGAATTTGTATTCTATCGGGTCGTGTTCTATCGGGGTAGAGGTGTATGTATATGACATGCCACTCACCAGCCAGCTCTAGCATCTGAATCCAAGTTGCCTTTTGGTGTTTGAACGTTCAGAGCTGGTCAGTTCAGCTGGGTGGGATATACGCACTGAGAACCAAATACCGATATTTGTGATCAGTCTGTGCAGAAGAGTTTTGAAGCTTTGCAAATTTGCAGTTATGAAAGGTCGGAGGTATGGCCAGGGCCGACAAGAGTTGGAGGGGAAGCCGGTATAAATTACTGGGGCCCGGCAGTCTGGAAGGGGACCCGGCTTTCCCCCCCCACTCCCGTCAGCCCTGTTTAGCCGGTCCACCCTTGCTGGGGGACGCCGAAAAAATTTTTCACCGCGGCCTGAACCCGCTCTCGGTGGCCCTGGGTATGGCTGAATGGAATCAAGGCCTTAGGCTCCATGACAGATTTGTGAACTGTAAGGGACAGATTTTCCCCCTACTGTTCCACCGGCTCTAACTATAACATGAAGAAAACAGGGGAGATAGTCATTTACAAAAGGGAAAATACTGGTTGGCTTTATAATTCAGGCAAATTTATCAGATGGCATCTCCAGACTGATCAGCAGCTGCGAGGAAGCAGAGGTGTGATTGCACACTGAGATAGGGGGTGGTGCTGAAGAGGTCAAACTAACATAAATAGGCAAAGCATGCTAGTCTGGCTAGGGTGGAAGAGGAGATTAGAGAAGCATGAAGAAAAACATGACCAAAAAGTGTCTTGGTGAATGTGGCGGTGCTTCACATACACAGGGAACCAGCATGTCATTTGGAAATCAGCTGCTGTGGGAAGCAAATTCTTCATCGCTTCTGAATCGGGTTCGAAGTGATCTGATGTATGGTATCTGACTCACCTCCAATCTCTCTAGTTACCGTATAAATAATCCCATCTTCTGAGGGATGTTGACAATAACGGGAATTTGTAGTTTGTTTGTTCATAAAGAGCACAACTGAAAGAAAGGGGGATGAAAACTGGTAACCCCACAAGCTATTTGTTTATGCTTATTAATTAATGAACACAGGGATTTGTCACCTTCGGCATCCGACAGGGCAGCAGCTTTGCTGATAATAAGGTTTCAATCCATCTTCATCTGTTGATAGTAATTGGAGGCCCTTGTCAGAGATTTGGAAGGGATTTATTGATGCGGTACATAGGATTTGCAGAAACAGCTCTTTGAAGGACATGGTACTAAATCATTTCTATTTTTTTAAGCCTTTCAGAATTTCTGATCATTTGGGAAATTTGCTTCCTTCCCTTGCATTCAGCTTGCCTTTAAGTGAAAGAGTCAAGAAGAGGATTTTGTGCCAAATTGCTTATTTGAGCAGATGAAATGTATTTTGGCAGGATTGGGGGAATTCTCTTTTTTTTCCCCTTATAATTCAGATTCTCCGCTGGCCACGTGTGACAGTTTTCTATGTAATTGGCTCTTTATAGAGAGGATCCCTTAAAATTTAAAAATTCGGTGCAGATTGAAAAGAATAGCAGGGAGTCTTGGTTAATTGGAGTAAATCATATTTGTGGCCTTAAACCTCAAATGGCTGCCCGTGTACTCTTCTTCCCAAACACCAGGCTTGTGCTTTTGTGGGGACAGAGAAAGCCAGTAGCTCCTACCACGACGCTTCCCACTTGTTGTCAGTGGCTTACAACTTTACCAAACTTTAACAGCTTGAGCTGAAGTTTCCCATGCTGGGTGCCTGCCCCAGGCTGATTTTTTTTATATATACAGCCAAAACAGCTCAGCCATTTCTGAGAAAGAGGCTAGCGAAATCCACATTGTTTTGCTCATCCTAAAAACTTCTGGTGACCTTTTCTTTAAAACGCTCTGCCATCCCACGCTTTGGAGCAGGGACTTTCCGTAAGAAGGGTGGCCTTTGTGTCAGAAGTCTGTTGCCTCCCACATGAAAATCTGTCCCAGTCTGGCCAAGTTTTAAGATCACAGTTCACACATGCTCAGTGAAGACTTTGTAGATTTTAGCAGCCAACTTCCCTGAAGCTTCCATCCAGGCTGGGTATGCTGCAGGGCCGGGCGGAGCAGGGTGTTCTCTGCAATTGCAGCTGAGGGCGCTGCTCTGGGTTGTGCTGGGTCCAGGCCCCTGAACTGAGAGCGGGGAGCCTATCGCTCCTGTGCTCTCAGTGCCACCTCCCCCCCCCCCACTCCCGGGCTCAGGCAACGTTGAGGAAGAAGCTGCCTGATTTGAATGCAGAGGGGCAAAAGCCAGGGTGCTGAGGAGAGAAGTAGGTTGGGACCAGGAAATAGGGGGGCTGCGACTAGACCCGGGGAGAGGGAGAGGAAAACTGGGACTGTCCAGGCAAGGGAACTGGAAGCTAGAGAGAGAGGGGTCAGGGATGGGACTCTGACTTGTAAGTGGTGGGGAAACTGATATAGGATGAGAAGTGAGGTGAAGACTGGGACTGGCTGGCCAAGGAGAGTGGGGTGGCGGGCAGGAGGTGAGGGAGAAAAGAGACGGTTCTGACCAGGAGCCAGGTGTGGAGGGAGTACTGGTACTGGCTGGGTAAAGAAATTGGGAAAAGGAGCTGGTGGGAGGATTGGCCCAGGGAGGAAAATGGGGATGGGGAATGTGGAGGGGACCAGAGCTAGAGTCGGGGAGAGAGACAGATCAAGTGAGGAGCTGGGAAAGGGGGGAACAGAGAATGGCTGGGCAAGGAGCCTGGAACTGGTGAAGTGAAGGAGACTGTCTGTAGTACCCCTGCCTCACCTGGTGCAGAAGTTGGAAGGTGTGTAGCGAATGGGGCAGGAGATTGCAGGATGAGAAAGGATGGTCTCATGATCAAGGCAGTTGAATGCTGCCCGGCAGAACTGGATTTTATCCCAGCCTCCGCTACAGAGGGCCAGATTTTTAAAGGTGTTTAGGCACCTAACTCCCGCTGATTCCCATTGACGAAGTTCAGAGCCAAATCCAGCTCTCCTGAGTCCCGGTCTAATGTCTTAACCACAAAACACCCCTCCCACTTTTTTGTCATTCTCTACTGTCTCTACTGCCCTCTCTGGTTCCAAAAAAGGAGCCATTGAGAGATGATCTCAGTGCCATTTGGGTTCCCGCTGCAGTTTTCACTAGTACGTTTCTCACTAAAGATGGTCATTTTACCTTTCACATGACTCAATGCAAAAAAAGCAGGGAAAAAACCACTCATTGTTCCAGATGTAATGGAGAAGGAAAATATCAAGTGTGCCAGATCACCCAAAGACGAATGGAGATGGGTTCCCCCCCACACACACACGATTCCATGGGAAGAATGTTCTTTCTCTCCCAGAGCTGGGTTTGCTACTGCTAGAACTTTCCAAAAAGTTAAACTTCCCCACAATGACAAAAGCCTACAGTGACCATGCTGCAGATGGGGGTTTGATTACAGCACATATTGACCTACCAAAGCTAGCCTTGATCTAGTTAGCGCGAGTACCAATAGCAGTGAAGCCGTG
This sequence comes from Trachemys scripta elegans, assembly GCF_013100865.1. NCBI lineage: Eukaryota > Metazoa > Chordata > Testudines > Emydidae > Trachemys > Trachemys scripta. The sequence goes on from NC_048312.1 coordinate 10,774,067, forward strand.
ACAGCACGGGCTAGCCACCCAAGTATGTACCCAGGGTCCCAGGCAGGCTGGAACAGCCCATGCTGAAGTCTGTGGTGCTGCAGACTCGCTGCTATTGTTACTCGTGGCTACATTAAAATTAGCCTGGGTATGTCTACAGATGCTGCAATCCCTCTCCCCACCCCCCAGTGGCAGTGCAGATGTACCTAAAAGTGATTCTCTGCAGTTTTGCACTAATTTATTCAACCATCTCAGGTTTGTTTCATAAAAGATCCGTTGTTTTAATGTCCCTTCCGCCCTCGCACTTTTCAGCATTGCTACAGCTTCAGAGTTACCCTGGCTCTATTTCATCACTGTGTGCAAAGCATGTCTGAATCACCAAGTACTTTGCCCTCTTTCCTGTTGTGCCACAATATATTTTTCCCTTGTTTGGTCCCCAAAGAGCTTTCTGATAGCACTTGGAAAATTAAATATTCAGTGCATTCCAACCTTCTGCACAGCTAAATGCCCCTTGCTGTTTTCATTGAAAAGCTTTAAATTTAAGTAGAAGGGTAGCAATTCCCTTTGTTTATAACCATAGTGTAACAAATTGTAACCAATTGAAAACAATATTGGGTTGTAAATTTGTATTATGATTGGACATTAAAAGGGTGGCGATGCTTTTCCCCATGGTGATTTTCAGCCCAATTGTTTTGATGTACCTGCGTGTAAAGTTATTAAGGACATTTGCAGTGTAAGTCTTGGGAAGAATAGAATTTCACTTTCATGTGTAGCTGCATTTCAGCAATCTGCCTGCACGTATGCTAACTAAACAAACTAGACATAGAGCAAATGAAAAAATAAAGAAATCTCCTGCAAAGAAAGCTACTGAGACGTGGAGAAGTAAATATCTATATCATCTGGATGAGACTCAAATAGAAAACAAGTTCGCCTCTTGACCTCTAGCATTCTGTTTGCTTCTAATGGTGACTTCTAATGGTACTACCTGCAGGGAGCAAACACAGTCCAATTAAATCCAAACCATTTGTATATCGTTATCATGGAGATCACAGCAGAACCCCCACATCCTGCCTTGGCTGACATGGAAATGTAATGGGGTTTACAATTATTTTCAAGGGTAAAGTGTGTTTAGCTAAAAACAAACAGTTCTCATGCAAAGTAACAACTGTTTTGCAAGTCTTTTGTTTCCTTTCAGGTGACCCATTTTCAAGACATTGTGGCATCTCTCCTCTTCCCTGCCGCAATATTTATGCCCTGTTTAATTTGACTGCTCCGTGTGACATATTTGCATGGGGAACAACAGGAAAATAAGTGTTCTGTCAAGTGCTTCCAGTACTTTTTCTGTTTTGTCTCTTCCAGTTTTCATGCGACAGGAATGGGTGTTTTTTTTTAAATGGGTGTGTTGTTATTACGATCTCCCCATATCAATTATTTCACATTTCCATTTGCAAAACCTTTCCATGAAAGACACCGCTGGGATCTTTAATGAAAAATGTGACCAATTTTCTGCCCCATCCGTCAAGACTCAGCTTGTTTTCAGTGTAGTACGGAGCCAGTGCCTCCTGCTTTGTTCAGCTGCATTTCAGAGCTGGGAAGATTGATGAGTTGCAATCAGCTGAGCTGTTTTATTTAAGGCCCTGTCTTTAACCATTTCCCTCTTCTTTTAGGAAGCCATAGTAAGCATCTGGATCCAGTTCAGTGACAACTCAGTTACTCCGTTAGACATTTATGACCCCAAGGACTTCTCCCTTTCTGCCATGTCGCTGGACAAATCTGTTGTCTCAACCCATCAGAGCACTGCCTGGAAATGGCCGGTCGTGGCAGCAGAAGGTGAAGGGCAGGGCACATTGATCAAAGTAGACATGATGATCTCTGAAGCCTGCCAGAAGTCCAAGAGGAAAAGCATCTTGGCCACAGGCAACAGCAACATCAAAGTGAAGTTCGGCCAAAATGATGCCAACTCCAACACCGGCGGAGATTATGATGCCGATGAGATTGAAAACCATGCGAGCGACCGGCGGCAAAAGGTGTCAGATCAAGAGCGGTACGGGCAAGATGGGCGATACTATGGGAGCTCTTCGGCAGAGCGAGAGGAAAGTACCGTCAGAAAAGTCAGTACCACTGCAAAGTCAATGCTCAAAAACAAAGTCTTGAAAAACAATAGGCTGGATGGAAGCAAACTCTCGGATGATGGCCAGCTGCAGAACATTCCCATAGATTTCACCAACTTCCCTGCTCAAGTAGACCTCCCGAAAAGCAATGGGGGCATGGAGGAGAATGACCTAGTGCAGACGCCCAGAGGCCTTAGTGATTTGGAAATTGGGATGTACGCTCTGCTGGGGGTCTTCTGCCTGGCAATTCTTGTCTTCCTAATAAACTGTGCAACGTTTGCATTGAAATACCGGCACAAGCAGGTTCCAGTGGAAGGGCAAGCCACCATGACCCACTCCCACGACTGGGTCTGGCTCGGAAATGAGGCGGAGCTGCTGGAGAATACAGCCGACGTGTCACCTCAGCAGGACGAGCACACCACTATTATAGACCGAGGGATGGGCCATGAGGAAAGCAACCACCTCCTCAATGGTGGCACTCAAAAGAACATTCAGAGCCAGATCCATAGGTCTGCTGACTCAGGGGGGAAGCCAGGGAAAGAGCAGAAAACGGAACCTTTGCATTCCCCCACATCCAAACGAAAGCGGGTAAAATTCACAACCTTCACCACCATCCCACCCGATGATGGTTGTCCCACCGTCAACTCTATCCTAAGTAGCAATGATGACGATATTAAATGGGTGTGCCAGGATATGGACCTCGGGGACTCCAAAGAGATAAAAAACTACATGGAGAAGTTCAAAGACAAAGTGTAGCTCCTGTCTGGTTTTCTGGGTTTAACCACACCTTGATGCCTTCAGTTCTACAGTATATATTGGGAGGCACTGAAAAGAGGAGAAGGAGGGGATCAGTAGGGGGAAAAAATCGACAACAAGAAGAAGGCAGTTTCTGTAATCAGGGAAAGAAATTTGTCAAACTGTCCATGGCTTTGGGTTTGTTCGTTTGTTTGTTTCTCTCCAACAGCTGCTCGTTGATTTGGGCAGTCAATGGAATGCAAATCGCAAAAGGGAGTAAGGAAACAGATTAACCAATACGATGAACTGGGCACGGTGAGGTTGTGAAATTTATCTGATGGGTCAAAATAATAACAACAATATTACAGACAAGGTACCAAAAAAATTTGTTTAAAAAAAAAAAGTGAGAGAAAGTTAGTTAATAGAAAAGACAGAGAAACAGTCACTTTTTAATGCTTGTAATATGAAAGTATGACCCAGGAAGAGACAGTTTAGAGTGTTACCCAAGCAGTTGCTTTCTGTTCCCTCATCTGAAGGGAAAACATGTCCCTGGCATTAAATATGGAGCAGAAAGAGATTATCTGATATATTTTTATTTTTCCATCTATTTTCCACCCCTTGTCGCTTTCTTTAAAATGAGTCTAAAAAAAAAAAAATCAGTAGGTTCTTTATGGACCAGGAAATAATAGTTTTTTCTTAATTAGCTAATAATAATCTTCCTTGTCATTTGAAGAACTCAGAGGACGAGCAAAAACTAATAATTCCAACATGGCGTCTCTTCTGAAACCATGAGTCTCGGCTGTTTTGTGCTAGCTAGAAACTTGTTCTGTTTGGAGGAAGATTTAATTTTGCTTTTGGGTGTCGGTTGGTTGGTTAAGTTTCCACAACCAAAGTTCCCATGTTTCACCAAGGGAAGAAGGTGCTGTTCTATGTTTGCATTTAAAAATAATAAACAATAGGAATGACCAGATGGTGCATACATACCGAATATAAGACCAAGACCATCAAAGCCCACATATGTGCACAGCCTAATTATTATTTTTTTTGCCAAGTCAGTGAATTCATAATTTGTCCTGTATTTTGCTCTGTTCATCTTTTCAATGCCACCAGTTCTCATGGGGGATTGGGAGGGGAGGTGGGGAGTGGTACTCACAAATAGAGAAGCAGGTTGTCCCAAGCCCATTTTATTTCCTCAAATTAGGGGAGCGGAGTTTTTGAATGGATAACATTAGTTTGGAGAAAGAGAAATTCAAATGACCAAGGATCAAGAGATATCTGGGTCTACTTTATTTTCATTTGTTTCCGTTGGACCAGCACAAACTGGAAAATCTGTTACATTGAAAATCAGCTGTTTTTAATCACAAAATATGAATTCGGCAATGCATCAGGAACAAATAGGAGATAAAGGCACAGATAAATGGGTGCTGTTCCACTGACTTTAATGTCAATTTATACGAAATGAGGATATGGCTCAGAATCTAAATGATGGGGTAAAACCACACTCAGAAAACCTATTCATAATTCAAAAGAAGTCCTCATGTCAAATCTTTTTTGGAAAGCAGTGTTACGGCTTGACTGCTAGCAGGGAGCACTTGCATTGTTTGTCAGCCCTGTCTTTAACCGTTGATTCCACTACATCTTTTTTTTTTTTTTTTTTTTAATTACTAAACTCAGTAGGTTTCTCTTTTATTTTTTTCTTTACTTGGACGACATGGACCCTGCCACTTGATAACATAGAAGGAAGTTTTAACAAGATATGCCTAGTATGCATTGTAGACTGAAAGAATGTAATATTTATTTATACATGATATATAAATTGTAATTAAAATGCTTTACATGGCTTGACAAGTTAATCTCTTTTGGGGGGGGCTGTTTCTGTCTTTCTTTTTTTTTTTAAATAAAAAAAAACAAAAAAATAACAAAAAAAGCAAACAAAAAAAAAACCCACTCCACCCTCCCCTGGCCTAATTGCTGAGAAAATGTATAAACTTCTTTTTGAAGAGATTATAGAAGAATGTAGAAGTTTTACTTCTGCTTCTGATCTATTTGTTGTAACCCATTCCCCTCACCCCACCCACTCTATGGTGATGATGATGGATGGCAGGAGAGGACAGCAGGCCGACAGATTTTGAGGCAGTGTCATTATTAATCATGCTCATCTTCATCATCAGCATGACCAGCTCCAGAAAATTTGCTTCTGACGTGTGCAACTTTTTTGCAGCCAGTCATAAGTAATTGTGCTGCTTCTGGGGTTGATACGCGAGCTTGGATGTAGGGATGTTGCATTGATGAATAACTGACATTTACAAAGTGCGTTTTATCCCAAAGGAACCCAAAGCATGTTACAAGCTAAGCAAAGTGATACATCAACCCTACATGGGCACTCACTGCATCCTACCCACAAAATGCAGCCACCTCTGGGATGAAACACCACAGAACCATACAGCACCACAGGTAAAGACAGGAAGAACAATACCCAATTGGAAATCCTGGCAGAATGTACATAGGCAGAATGTTATTACCAAAAATAAATTTGGCCTTGGACATTTGTAAAAAGTGCTAAAGGATTGTTAATGATCTGAACTAGGCAGGAACACTGATTTACATCTCATATGAAAGATGGCACCTCCAGCAACACAATGCACCCTGTTATCTCCTAGGGAATTGGGTCAGTACTGGCTTGAGAAAAGAGGGCCACCTACTCAGTCACTGGCACCACTCCCTGCAGCACTTAGTTGCTTCTGAGTCAGTCTGATGCAGTTTGACATCTAAGATTTGACAGGAGCCGAGCAGGAGGTGGTATCTGCATATAATAAAGATAACGCCGAGTTCTTCTATAGCACTTCTCATCAGTTGATAATCACATACGAAACTTTTGGCTACCAAGAGCAAGCAGCTGGAGGAAATACAGCTTAGAGTATATGCTCACAATGGCAGGGACAGAATTTATTTTAGGGCCAAATCCAGCCATTTGTAGCAGGTAACAGCTTGGCTTAACAAAATGATTCCAGTCAGAGTAAAGAAATTTATTCCAATTCCTCAAAATGTTCAAGTTTTCATCAAAAAACCGAAACATTTTTCAAGGGAAATTTTAAAAAAAGAAATTCACGAAAAACAATATTTCTGAACCAGATCTAACACATACACTGTAGATTTGTATTGAGATATGTGTTCATGCACTGCTGTGCATCTCAAGTTAGCTTTCACTTCAGAGACACTTTTTTTTTTTTTATTCCTAAGAAACACGTGGATCTTTTATAAGCAATAGGAATCTCACAGTTTGTTTTGTGTAATGGATTGACCTAATAAGGATATGCATATTTCTCTGTGTGCCACAGATTTGGAATTTGGCTGGTTGGTTTGAACTAACAACTGTCTGGGAAGATTTACTTTTCCTTAGTAATGACAATATTTCTGGCATTTACCAGACTAGTATGCAAGTTACTGCCCGCTTGGAAAGCGGCTTTCGGTGATGGTGAGCTATGTGTGTACCACGCTTTCCTTTATCGGTCTTTGATTCACCAGGATACCTGAATCAAAACTGTGTCTCTTTACAGCACCTCTAAGGGTCTGTCTGCAGTGCAGTTGGCGGTGTGATTGAAGTGCCCATAGAAATATCCAAGCTAAGCTTTAATGTAGCTAGATTGCAGCAGTTCTCAGTGGGTTGTGACCCCTTTTTAATGGGGTCACCAGGGCCGGCATTAAACTTGCTGGGGCCTGGGAATGAAGTCAAAACCTGAGCCCCAACGTCCGGGGCTGAAGCCAAAGCCCGCGTGGGGCCGTGTAGTAATTTTTGTTGGACTTCAGCATGAGCGAGGCACCTGAGTAAGTACCCAGGGTCCCAAGTGGGCTTGTAGAGACGTTACTGACGACTGTGATGCTGTGTCTTCACTACTATTGGTACCCACAACAATTTAGATCAAAGCTAGCTTGGGTATGTCTACACGGGCTGCAGTCACCTCTCTGATTGCAGCGTAGACAGGCGGATAGGCTGAGCATTCCAAAGGGAGTTAGACTCCCCAATTCCATTGACAGTCAATGAGAATTAGACACCTGACTCCAAACAGCCCCTTTGAAAACCCCAGTGTGTTGCACTAACGTATACCTTTGCCATTCAGAGGGAAGTGGCACGTTACAAGGCAGATCACAACGGACACTGGCTGCACAACTCATCACGCGGCCAGTTTACCCCTCACTAGCTTTTCAAGGCCATAATGATCTCCCCGCTGTTCCCACACAGGACTGAACAAGCAGCACTCCCTGAGCACGACATCACACAACGACAAGAAGCACCGGGACAAGGCAATTGCGGGAATGACACGTGTGCTTTAAATTAAAGCTTGGAGTTTTGCAATGAAAGGTCATTGGGTCCCACTAATCCGGCTGCGGCAGAGGCTCTGCTGAGGGGAGCTGAAATAAACAACATGTTTCCAGCTTTTATTTTTTTCCATCTTCATAATCCTCCTCTTTATTTACCGTTTGACTGAGTGACAAAGTAGCAACACGGGGAAGAGATGCAACACTACCTCACCCCTGAAGCAAACGGGGGTGGGAAAATAGTATCCTAACAGCAGCAGAATGTTTTATGACAACCACGTGCAGTTGTCTTAGCTGCTCTTAGCTCATGGGCTCTCAACCCGAGGGTCACGGCCTTTCCTCAGATTAGCTGTGCAGGGCTCTTAAAACCATAGGAGGAAGGGGCCTGAAAGCACCTCTGTTTTAATAGGGAGTCACGGCATGGAAACGGTTAAGAACCATTGTTTTAGCTTCCGGAGCATAATGGGGGCCAGTAAACGAAATGCATAAAATTCACTTCACCCGTTTGTTTAGTGTCACCAATAGCGCATTTGGGGGCCTGATCCTCAATTGGCGTCAGTCAGTGTAGCTCCCTTGAAATTACTCAACGGCGTCAGGTTGATGGACACCAGCTGAGGAGCTGGACCTTGGTTGATAAATCTATATGGAGTCATGTAAGTAAAAGGCAGGCAGCCCCTATGAATGCTGGGAGCTGCCACCATCGACCCAGGCCTGAGGTTTATCAGCACAGTGTCCCTGCCCAGTTCTGCTGTCACGAAGGCTCCCGGGAAGAAGCACCTCAGCGCCTGAGTCCTGGTAACGTAAGAGTTAAAATGTGAGGCAAGTGTGAGTCAAATTCATGCGACTGGTGTAATGCAGGCAAGGGGCAAGCCCCTGTCCTGCTGCTGTTGGAAACAGTCACAATAGGGCTGCCCCTTTCCGAATCCCCCAGCCAGTAGAGACACTGCCCAGAATGCTACTAACAATCAGGGAACCCTGGGCCACATTCCTGTCTTGCTGTGACCTTCTCGCTCCTGTGTGGAGCCTGAGTCAACCCCTGGGGATGAGGCTTCACCCCCAGAGCCAGACACTGCACTTCGCAGCAGCCGTCACCAGTTTAGCACTCGACTTCAAGTCCAGATAGCAGTGTGAATGCATGTGATTCAGGGGCCCAATCCTGTTCCCACTCTACTCAGTGGGAGCTTTGCCATGAACTTCAGTGGGGAGGGGAGACTCAACAAGGACCCCATCCAAAGCTCAGTGAAGTCCATCCATTGACTTCAATTGGCTTTGGATTAGGCCATACGCTTTCAAGCTTATTAGCCAACCCTGCAAACCCCTTTCTCACAGAGGAGCCTGAAGGGAGCTGCTGAGTGCCCTGAGCTCCCATTAAAGTCACTGATAGTTAAGGATACCCAGCCCTTTGCAGGATTAGACTTCTGAGTAGTCCTCACTCACCCGTACGGTCCCATTAAATTCGAGGGGCTGTTCACATGAGTAGGGGGCGTAGGACATGACCATTAGCGTATCCCAGAATAAAGAGGCTGTGATGTCTCTGGGGAGCTTTGTTCCTTTCCTAAGGGACCCAGCGCTTTGCCAGTCAAAGCTGCCCGTAGATTTTTAAGACCAGATGGGACTACTAGTCTGATGAGCTAGTCTGACCTCCTGCATCACAGAATTCGACCCGGCGCTTCCTGCATTGTGCCCTGTAACTTGTGGCTGAATCAGAGAGTCTCTGTGGTATCTGTCATGAGGAGAAGCTTTATTTAAAGATCAGGGGCGGGAATAAAACCACGAAAGAGCCGCCCTGCCATCACAGCCCGTTTTTTCTCTCACTGTGGAACATCAGGCTTTAGAGACAGATGCAGATGCTGAAATTTTTCAATTTATCTTCCGCTGACCAGAAACTCCATGAAAAGCCATTTCTGTCAGAGCAGCGTAAATGCTCATCTCGGCAGGTAGGAAACTGCCAGGCTGTGAAATATCATTTATCTGAGAAATTCACATTGGGTCAAATGTCCCGATTTACATTTCTGAAGCTTTGCCACTCTGCCGTTCCGAAGGTGCTTGGATTGGGCGGGGACTGCTGCTCCGAATGCTACTCTTGGCACCGCGCCTGGCTCACCAGCCAAGGAACTCTATAAGTACAAGGGGCGTATGGCTGCAAAGATAGCATATGCTGTGAGTTACGTTTTCTTTCAGGGAGCCGGGATGGGAATTCATTAATAATCATTTGCACTTACAGGAAAGAGCCTTTCATCGGAGGAGTTCAGTGATTTACAAGCATGGCTCTTTCAGTGGGGCTGGCGACATAGAATCACTGAACTGTAGGAAGGGACCTCGAGAGGTTGTCTAATCCAGTCCCTGCACTCATGGCAGGACTAAGTATTATCTACACTGGGGTCGGCAACCTTTGGCACACGGCCCGTCAGGGTAATCTGCTGGCGGGCTGCGAGACATTTTGTTTATGTTGACCGACCGCAGGCACAGCCGCCCGCGGCTCCCAGTGGGCGCGGTTCACCGTTCCTGGCCAATGGGAGCTGCGGGAAGCAACAGCCAGCAAGTCCCTGCAGCCTGCCACGTCCTGCAGCTCCCAGTGGCCGGGAACAGCAAACTGCAGCCACTGGGAGCTGCGGGGGACCGTGCCTGTGGACAGTCAACGTAAACAAAATGTCTCGCAGCCTGCCAGCGCATTACCCTGACAGGCTGCGTGCCGAAGGTTGCCGATCCCTGATCTAGACCATCCCTGACAGGTGTTTGCCTGTTAGACAATGAGTAAGGTAGGCAGCGTTTGACCTATTATTCTCACATCCACAGTGGAAGCTAGGTATTCTTACATCCCCTTCACAGGCTGTAACAGGGTGAGCTAGCCCTTCAACATGGTTGAGGGTGACTCGGCTGCACTTGTGACAACTTTGGCCTGCCTCCCCAGGTGGAGGAAAAGAGTCAAGTCAGCTGACAAGGAGCCAGGCACCTCAGAGCTGGGCCTGCTGGGAGAGGAAAGGAGGCGTGCTGCTGAGTGGATGCTGCTTTGGAAGGAAGGCTGTGGCTGGAAGGGGCACTCTAGCCAGCAGAAGAGACAACAGCAGGAAAAGGGGTGGGGGGAGCAGGAGGGCCTGCTGAAAGCTGGAAGAGTCTCTGAAGAGGAAAGGCCCACGCAGAGCTTGGCTCCAGGGAGAGGAGTCCTAGGTGCTCTTCAAAGAATGAGACGCCAACCAGGTCTGCTGGTCCTGTAGGAAGAGACTGGGGGAAAAAGTGAGGCCTTTTTTGGTTTTGCTATTGGGGAAGATGGTCCAACTCTTTAGGGGTCCCAGGGCTGTGGACCCATAGGAACGGGTGACTGCAGGTTCCCCCTACACTGCCACCTGGCAAGGTAAAGCAGTGACCCTGGTGTTGAGGGGAGGAAGAAGGGATAGTTGTGTGCCTGGTGTGGCTCCAGTATGGAAGACTGGTGTTGTCTGTTGAACTTTGCTCCCCCAGAAGGGGTGGACTCTTGGGGATTAGCTGGAAGGCCAAGTCCCCTCAACTAGCATGTGGTAAGAGAAGTAAGTCACCTTAGTGACTGTGCTGAGGCCTGAGACAGCTCAGTTCATATGTGACTCCCTGGTAGATGGTCGGTGGAGCCTAAGCTGCAAGCAGGAAGGGGCGCCGAGAGCTGCAGGGAAGAGGTTGATGTTAAACAATAAATTGTACCCAGAGCCAATGGCCTGAGGTGAACGCGAGTGATTGACAAACCTCCTGGCTGGCCCAGGCAGGCCACTAAAGTAAAGCACACAATGGTTAAGGCCAGATTCTGCTCAATCGCACTAGTGAAAATCCAGATTAATCGAAATACAGAGCCTTTATATGACAGTGATTCAGCGTCAGAAACCGGGCTAGAACAATCAGGAGTTCCCTTGCCTAGCTGTCTGAAGTCAATGGAGGTTCATGGGAATAGCTGTGAGCAAAATTTTAATCTGTGGCGTTGTATTCAGTTGCTATGATGGTTGCCATTCAGGGTCCCTTTTTTCATACCAGTGAGAGGTGTGGCAAGGAGAGGGTGGGAACAGGAAGGGTAGCACACTGAACTGTGTAAGAATCAGGACCCTTGATCCTTGGAGGCTGTATACAATACAGACGACTCGCTCTGCGTTTATGAAAGAACCAAGATCTGTGTGTGCTTCGTCCACTGCTAATCACTAGTATTGAAGAGCAACAGGTCAGTTTGTACAGGATGTGGTCCAAAGCCAATTGAGGTCATGGGAGTTTTCTTGTGGATTTCTATGGGCTTTGGATCAGGCCCATAGAAAAATTATTGGGTTGTTCATTAATGGAGGATTTAAAAAAAATAAAAACACCTGCCAGGAAATGGTGCCCCAAGGAAAATCAAAATGCCTTGCTGTGGTGTGCGCCTGCCACTGGTCTGACACAAGGTGTCGGAAGCAGAGGGGAAAGAAGTGTCAGCCAACACACATATAGCCTATTACAAACCTTAAGGCTGGATTGGAGTTGATGGCGAATCTAATGATGGTTCAAATGACCGGGAGTTGGAACAGCCAAACACTCTTGCAGTGACCTTACTGAAGTAAGGAAGATTGGAATGATGACAAATGAGCCAGGAAGTCCTTTGGTAAATATGATATGAGTCAGAGGAAAAAACCTTTCATATGGCTGGTGGTTTACAAAGAGTTCAGGAGAAATACTTAACAAGAAACCAGAACTACCTTCCACTACAGAGCAGAGGATAAAGAGGGGAAGATTGGCTCTAACAAGTGGCTGTCTTCATGCATTTGATCAGCCTCAAAGTATATCCTATTCAATACAGAGAAATCCCAGGGGCTAGATTTGCATGGCCTAATCAATACATGTGAATGAAACTGGAACAATAAATCAAACTGAAAAGTAGAACTTATTATGTCATTACGAGAGTAACTGAAAATGCTCCCAATGCAAGGAGTAAGGAGATGGGATGGAAGGATTAATGAGTGGTTGGATATTTTTGAATAAGGTGCAAAGGCCAGAGTGAAGAAACTCTGCTTAATCAGCTTTGCCTCCGTAGGCACCTTCTGTGCATTCTTCTAAGATGTCAAAGTTTTTAATAAGCTAAAAAAAACAATATTTCCCTGAAAAACTGCCTAAAGTAATGCAAGATAAGTGCCCAAATGTCAGCTTATTTCTCACTGTGGGAAGTGTATCTGCACTTAGTGTCTGTTAACACTATTCATGCCAGCACAAATTGACTAAACAGCATGCAGATATGATTGCTTGCCAGTACAGTAACTGCGCTGTATGAAGTGTGCGTTGATGAACAATGTTGCACTGTGTATGCACAGTAGAATTCAGGCCTCCAAAAATCACAAGAGCACATCCTGGCTCGTGCTGGTATAAGCTTCAGAGCCATCTCCAGCTGTCAAAGCTCCACTAGAGGTAGATAGATCTGTATGATGCAATCTTGTGGGCCAGCTGGTGTAAATCGTTATACTTTCACTGACTTCAATGGAGCTGCAGTGATTTAGACCAGCTGAGGCTCTGGCCCCATGATATATAGCACCAAGGTGCACCATCTGTGCAAAGGGGAAACTTATTCTCCAAGGGACATAGCCTGTCCCATGCCCTGAAGCCACAGAGGATCGCTTGGTTGTGGAACTGCTGCAAATAATGGAGCTGGATGTGAGAAGGGCCGTAAAAGGGTTTTGCATTCCCTGAAGAGCTCTCCTCCATGTGTGCTCCGTGGCAGCCTGCAGGGGGCAGCAGCAAGCTGAGTATGCACCAGTAAGGAAGCACAGAGCGACCTTGCCATCCTCCTCTCCCTGGGGTGTGGGTGTGTGTGTGTGTGTGTGTGTGAGAGAGAGAGAGAGAGAGAGAGAGAGAGAGAGAGAGTGTGAGTGTGTCGCTTTTATGGAGCAGCCAAGCAGCTGCTACGAGGCCTGGGGGAGAATTCCTCTGCCCAGGCCCCTGCAGGCTTGCACATCTCTGCCCGGCCCTCAGCCAGTGACAGGCCTACTGGGGGTTTAGGATTTGACGCTATGTCCCCAGTCCCACAAACCCTGATTTGAGTGAACAGCAGCCCTGGATTCTGATACTGCTCTCAGCCAGGTGTTTACCCCTGTGGCATCAGCGGTGTTAACTTCCTGTCTCATATCCTAGGATGAAAACTGAGGCACGCCCTTTGGGTTGACCTCCAGCCTATGTAGTATCTTAAAGGAACAGCACTATTTCATAGCCATTCTTATGGTACATTTACATTTCACTGGTGGGTCTCCAAAGTTAGTTAAGCCACACAGCACCCGTGTTGGTTAGTCAATAAAGCCTCCTGCACAAGACCCTATTCCACTAAGCAAACTAAGCATTGGGTCTTGCTTTGCTTCTGCTGGGGAAGCGTCTGTGATGGGCTCTTCTTGCCGTGGAAAAGCAGGAATGGGCTGAGCAAAGCATTAAGCTCCCAGTTATCACACACTGCTTTTTATGACATTACACCCCCTCTGCTTCCTGGTTTGGAAATCAGCTAACTGCCCAATTGCATGTTCCCAAAACACAAACGCACTCTCGGCAGCAGCAGGCATCCATTGAGGGAAATTGCTCCACTTGTTTTGAAATGATCCTAAGCTGAATGTCAGTGTTGAAAATAAGTTGTCAGCAAAGAAGATTCAGTAGCAAAAGAAGAGAAGCTGATTATGATGCAAATGAACAAATCGCTCTCATCCTTGACGGCTCATCCTGGACAAATTTGTACTGATTTTTCTACATCTATTTGTAGTGGGGGAGGGTAAAGAGAAAACTTTGTATAAAAATGGCACTGCTCATTGATTATTCTGGTGTCGGAGGGTAATAATCTGTCCGCTATCAGTGTTCTGTACAATATGCCTCACTCTCTGCTAAGGCGTAGTGCTGCCCATGTTTGTTCCCAGTTAATGCCACACCTGGTGGAAGGTGCAGGCGCTACATTGGATGGAAGCCACCTGGGTAGCACCAGAGGCATCTTTCTGAAGAATTGACACTTTTAGAGCTAATTAATAATGAACTGGCTTCTTTATTTATTTATTAAACCCAAAGTTGGATCCTCAGTTAAGTTCTGTCACTTTGCACCTTTCTGATGGCTCAGAGCAGGCAGGGAGCTGGTTTAGCTGGCTACCAGGGAATTTCCCATATGTAAGAGTTCAGGATGCCAGTGCAGTCTCCAGCGGAGGGGAAGGACCAGGATGAAGAGGTGTGGCCAAAACACATCTGTATTTTGGCTGTTGGACAGCTCCTTGGAGCAGTTGGCGGCGGCATAATTTAGAGCAGCCTTCAGGTTGCAATCTTGCAATAGGTTGCAAACAACGGCGAGGCTGAAATTTGATCCTGCACCTTATTCAGCAAATCCTCATGAATAACAGATCAGGATTGAGGTCTGAATGCTTCACAAACTGAAAAGAAGGCCAAATTTTTGCATAATAATATTCCAACTGGCTCTGTTTGGATCGAAACAGATAAGAAAAGGGGAGCTTTTTCCATGGCTTCACATTACACATGCATTGCTTGAACAGGCAGCTGGATAAGAAATCCCTGTTCTGCTGTTGGCCACTATCAAACATTTACTAATTCATGTGTTCGGTTTTTGTATTCACTTCTTTCACCCTGGGGAATATGTTGGAGCTACCAACTAGCTCCCTGCGGTTGCTGATTATTAATAATGTCAGAAGTGTAAAGAGCCACTGGCGCAAATTTATGCTGTTTGGTAAACTCCCATCGTTTTAAGTGTCTGGCGGCGGTCGGGGAGCGGTGGACACTCTTTTCTGCAGACACGAGAGAATGAGATTGAGATTCCAGGGGAAAGAGAATCAAAGATTTGATATAAACCAAAATGGGAGGGCAGGGGAAGGGGAGGGAGAAATGCTCCTTTATCTTGGTGTATGTAAGGTGCCTATAGCTTCCTTGTTGGTTCATGTATCTCTAGATTCTCTCTGCTTAGGTAGCCAGATTAACACATTTCCTGGAGCGAGGCGTGCACCCACCACAACGGGCAAAGCCTGCGACTCTCTAGCATAACGCAGGGCTGCCGGTTGTTCTCATGCCCTGCCTGGTTTCAAAAGAAAGGCTTTGTTCTTGTTTGCTCCAGGCTACAGCATCTCTAGCCTCCTCTCTTCTGCAAGCATTGCCTTGAAGCTGTAACATCTCCCGCATCTTCAGAACACTTGCTGTTACTGCAGCTCCGCTGCTCCATCTAACTGACATAGCGTAGGCATGGCTGTGGGAGCCTTCCCCTGCAGAGAACGCAGAGTGCAGCGCTATTCCTGGCTCCCTGGTGCTGCTGGTTTCATTCTGCATTCGGTTTAGCTACCTAGGTATTAAAAATTACCCCTCCCTTTTCTAAAGTGCCCTTCTCCTGTGAAAGCTGCCAAAGCATTCATCTTCTCGGGGGGGGGGGGGGGGCAGATTGTGATTGGTGCATGTGTGGGGTGGGAGGAAATGGGCACAAGGAGAGTTGTTCCCCAAAACCCCTCAAGGATCACAGCCAAGCATGATACAATCCCACCCTAATCCCATAGAACCTCCCCATACATACCTGGATATTAAGTTCACATTCTGCCCCTATGTGCAGTGGGCAAGTGCCATCCTCAGTTACCCAGCCATCTATCTGGTGGAGAGTAGCAACTGGTCACACAGGCAGTGCACAGCCCCTGGGTGTAAATTCTTACTCCTGCAGAAAGTGCCAGGGGATCGCTGATGACTGTGCAGAAAAGACAGAACTTCAATTGTAAGGGTTGTCTCCAAGTCCCCCAGTTCGTGTACAATAGATGAACAAGCTCGGCAGAACATTTGCCAAGAGGTTTGGTGAATGTCAAACATAGAGAGGAAGGAGAGACTCTCGTGGGCATGAGACTCAGATCCTATTGCCATCTCTGTCATGGATTCCCTGGCTGACCTTTGGCAAGTCATTTAACCAAAAGCCTCCCTTAATTAATTTTGGGTGCCTCAGTGTTTGGGTTCCCCTCTCAACACACCTACAGCCCAATACTCAGAGGCACTGAACACTCATAGCTCCCTAAGCTTCAGATTGAGTTGTGGGCATGCAGCCCCTTAGAGAGTCAGGCTGAATGTGGCTCAGGATTGGCACCCAAAATATTTAGGCATCCAAAATTAATAGACACTTGAAAATATTGCCATTCTGTACCTCAGTTTCCCCATCTGTAATGGTGAGCAGGGTTTTCACCACATGGCCCCAGTGAAAGTCAACAGGCATTGCTCTGCTCAAGGCCTGGAGCTTGATTCTCCACTTCCTTTAACCTAGTCGCTGACGCCTGTGTGAAGTCGGCGTAAGCTGCTACCAGAATTCTCTGCTCATTCACACAAGTGGCATCTTCTTTCTGCCCACTTGGGACAGGTGTGAATGAAGACACGAGGCACAGGACAGTGCAGGATCAGGCCCTAAAGTCTTGTTCCTGCTTCAGTTGAAGTCACTGGCAAAACTCTCCTTGGTTCCACTGAGAAAGGATCAGAGCAGATGAGGAGAAGGGGTTAGTGTTCAAAGAGTAAAGAGACAGCATTGTTATAGGATGCGCATTGTAATAATCATACCACTGGAAATGTATTGGTGCAGAGACCGCTGCCTGTTGTGCTGTCCAATAGTGTCTCTCTGTTGCCTTCTACTCCCTCCTCCCCACCATCTGTCTGTCTATCCACCTCTGTTGTCTTTTGTCTTATACTTAGGTTGTTCTTTGGGGCAGGGATTGTCTCTTTGTTCTGCTTCTACAGTGACTAGCACAATGGGATTCTGGGCCATGTTCCAGGTGCTACAGTAATACAAATAATAAAATAGTGGGCTTATAACATGAGTAATGACTGACACGTTAGTGCCATTTAGAACAATAGCCATCAGAGCAGAATTACACAGGGACTGTTCTTGGTTTTCTGTGACACTGGGTTTTACAAAAGAATGAGCTGAGGTTATCATAACAATAAGACCCAATTAATGTAATATGAGATTGCTAGGGAATTTTCTTCCATGGACTCATATAAATAGATTAATATTTTTAACAGACCCGCTTTGGCAAAGCAGAGTGTCATTTCCACACACACCCTGTCCCTTTTTGTATTTTAGGGATCTGCCATTTATTTTCTAGCTATTCATCCATCCACGTTCTTTGTACCACCAGGACCACCACCATCAGATCTGAGTACTTAAAACTTTATGGGGATTCTTACAAAAATGAGTATATTTTAAAACACTTTTTTCATACTGCATCCAGCTGTTACACAGATGAGGGGTTAGACATCACTAGATTGATTAGGTTAATTAGCAGTATGTGGGTTTCTTCCATTGCATATGAAACAGAGAGGACCTAGCAGCAATCTTAATTCTGGCATGCCCCTTCCTCACTCCTCAGCCAAACCTGGGACAAAGTTTCCATTCTTTTTCTCCCTCTCCTGTTCTGAAGAGAGGGTGCCCTCTCCTGCAGGCAGGTCTCTGACTGTGCCTCTTGCAGGCAGGGAGGTAAGGCATTTCCTACAGCTCCTTCTACCCCTGCACACACTCTGCTGGGTCCAGTTGCTTAGAGCTGTATTGGTCCCAATGAGCACACAAATTCAAGCTGGCGAGAAAGACCACGCCAGGTAGTGGTGTCCAGGAGTTGTGACTAGAGCTGGCTATTCTGACACAACACTTTTTCATTGGCTTTTGCAGATTCTTCAAAACTGGAAGGCTCCCCAGAGACTATTTATTTCTGAGGGAAGACATAGGCAGGGATCCAGTAGAACAGTGCCTGGTTTCCTGCTCAAAAGCCCACCTGCCAGATGGCCTCAGAGCCAGGGACCCCAGGGCTTCCAGGGTCTGCAGTTCCAGGCCAACCCATCTGCAGAACGGCCCCGGAGCTGGGGACCCATTCCCCTTTTGTGGAGATTCGGAATATTTACATTTTTTTGTTCCGAATCGAAATGAAACCAAATTTCAAAATATCAAAATCCTTCATAAGCCATCATTACCTTTCTCCACACACAGCTCTGCCTGTTTCTCTATTTATCTTTTCCAGTGGCATTATGGGGGCCCCACATGTCCATTCACCAGCTTGTATCATCAGGGCCGGCTCCAGGGTTTTGGCTGCCCCAAGCAGCCAAAACAAAAAACAAAACAAACAAACAAAAAGCCGCGATCGCCATCTGCGGCGGCAATTCGGCGGGAGGTCCTTCACTCCCAAGAGTAGTGAGGGACCGTCCGCCGAATTGCCGCCGCATACCTAGACCTGCCGTCCCTCTCCGGAGCGGCCGCCCCAAGCACCTGCTTGAGAAGCTGGCCCTGTGTATCATGCAGGTTTCAATCTTCCTCTGCAGCATCCACCAGCAGAGGTCGCCTACTGGACTGTATGAACCAATGGCCAGCTCCAATATGGCAAATCCTTTAACCTCACAAAGAAATACCCCTGATCCTACCAAGTAACCTATACATTATTTCCTCTATGACTCAAACCCTTATGTATGACATGAATAATTTGATTAATTTTACAGGGTGAGTGGAATCTGCTCCTGAAAAATGCATTAATCTGGTAACTGCTCCTGTTTCACAGTTCGGAAGAGGCAATTACTCATCGTTACACAAATGGCCTAGAGTTGAGATTAGGGCAGTGATGTATGTCCCATAACAGATGCACAGTTTCATACATTATCCTCATTGTTTGCAGGCTTGATTTGCCCCCTCCCCCATCCCTATGGTAGTGAGTAGAGCCCAAGACAATATGCTGTGTACTTAATTCTTGGGCACTTTGTGGGCTTTGTTTTGTGCTCAATTGACATCCTGCCATGGACCAGAGAAAGTCAGTCACTAACAAAGTGCAGACAACATTTCCACCAGCTTCACTGGGATGAGATGCCCACATCAAGGGAAGCTGGATAGATCCCAATAAGCAGTGATGTAAAGCTGTCACCACTACCCTGATTAACTTTGATCATGAAATACTGCGCCCTTTCTGCCGTTCTTTCCTCATTCATTTCCATGGGCTGTTTATTTTGCAGTTTTAAAAAAAATGTATTGTGGAGTTAGCCTTTTGCACTAGATCAGGATCCTCCGAGACCACGTCCTCTCTTAATCCATAGAACAGGTCTTGCATGGGCAATGGAAAGGCAAACGTCCCAATCTGCTTAGCCAACGTGCCTCCAACCTGTTCTGCAAGGAGTCTCCCCTCTCGGCTCTAGGCGTGAGAGAGTAGATCAGTCTCCATAGTCCATTCTGTCCTTGGCCTCTCTCAAAGAGTACCAAGACTCTGGAATTGGAGTGAGACCACCAAGCTCGTTTCACACAGGCCACCAAACTGCCATCAGATGCCAACAGCTGCCAACCTATATTTGGATCCTAGTGACTGACAGTTGTTACCTTCTGATGTCTGTTTTGTGGCCTATCCACTCACAAGCTGCACAGGTGAGAAGAGTTCCAAGTTTGGCCCAACTCCTTGATCACATTTTAAAGCAGCTCACCTGCGTAGCCCTTATTCATCCAAGCCGTCCAGTTCACTCCACTGGCATGACGCAGGTGAAAAAGGACTGCTGGGTCAGGCCCAAAGTGTTGATACGGATGTGCATGATCAGTTAGAAGGCTGGGTATTGAGAGGACCTCCTTCCATTTCCCCCACACTTCAGTCGCGGATAGGGTTGCCAACCCTCCCGGTTTTGCTGGGAGTCTCCCAGAATTGGGCTCTATCTCCTGGAGGCTACTGAAGCCAAACCAGGAGATTTTAGGCCAATAAATGTCCAGCGGCACAGAGGGGCTAAGGCAGGCTCTCTACCTGGCCCCGCACCGCTCCCGGAAGCAGCCGGCATGTCCCTGCAGTCCAAGGGGTGGGGACAGAGGGTCTCTGCTTACTGCCCCCCGCCCTGAGTGCTAAATCCGGGCTAGGAACTGTGCCAATGGGAGCTGTGGGGGCGGTTCTACAGATGGGGCAGGGCACAGCGCCTCCCTGCACCCTGGCCCCCTGCAGGGGCTGCAGGGACGTGCTGGCCGCTTCCAGGAGTGGCACAGGGCCAGGGCAGGTAGGGAGCCTGCATTAGCCCTGCTCCACCACCAACCAGGAGCTGCCCAAGGTAAGTGCCACCCGACTGGAGCCTGCGCCCCTCACCTCCTCCCACACCTTAACCCCCTGCCCACCCCTGAACCCCCTCCCCCACCCAAACTCCCTCCCAGTGCCCGCACCCCTTCCTGCACCCCAACCCCCTGCCCCAGCCCCGAGCCCCCTCCTGCACCAAAACTCCCTCCCAGAGCCCTCACCCCCTCCAAACCCCTGCCCCAGCCTGGTGAAAGTGTGTGAGGGTGGGGGGAGTGAGTGAGCAGGATGCAGCCTTGGAGAAGGGGCGGGGCAAAGGGAGGCCTCGGGAAAGGGCAGAGCAGGGGCGGGGCAAGGGTGTTTGGGTTTGTGTGCTTAGATAGTTGGCAACCCTAGTTGAGAGAAAGAATGTAAAGTACAAGGTCCTCTGGGTTGGTAACAGCTGCTAATACCATTTGATGGTTAGCACTTCTATTTGGCTAGCTGCTAGAAACCCCAACTGAGATTGTACAGTGCCTAGCCCAATGGTGACCCAAACAGCCCCTGCCCTGAAGCTCTTAGAGTCCAAATTTACAAGGGAGACTCTGTAAGAATGCAAAGAAATGGGTGAGTGACTTGCCCAACTCACGCAGCAGGTCAGGGCCGGAGCAAGGAATAGAACCCAGGTCTCCTGAGTCCCTATCCGTAGCCTAGACCAGGCTGCCTCTTGTCTACGAGGTTCACTGATAGGGTGATCCAGGTCAGACCTGCTTCACATTGATGTATTCTATAGGTGTCGCTAGAGTCTTTGTTTTGGATTTGGGGCGCTGGAATAGTAATGTGCTTAATAAAATAACATCGAATGTGTCTTAAATAGAAAGAACATAAAGGTATTTTTTAAATAAAATTAATGGTTTGACATTTACTCTGTAAAAATGTCCATGAATTACCATCGGAGTAATATGCAATCATGAGTCAGCCCTAAGGTTCATGATATCAATGAATTGTTAATAAGTGTAACGTTTCCCATTAAGTGTCTCTAAGAGCTTTCTGCTAAGACGGGTCCCAGGGAGCAGGACACTTGTTGTGCAGCTTTCCATGGATTCCCCAGTAGGTCTTTCACAGGCTCGGAAAGTCCATCCTTGGCAGTCCTTATTGTGCCGTCATCCATAAGTGCCAAACTAATTTGCAAGCAGAGTGAGAAATGCAATGTCTTAACCATTCAGAGAGGGTGAGGGAGTATCTAGTACAGTGGTCCCTTGACCTTTCTCAGCTCACAACTTCTTTTCCATAGTGGGATCCATCCCATGTAGCCAAGATCCAAATCGGGCCCCTTCCTATGGGAAGAGCTCACAACCCTAAGTTGAGAACACATGACCTAGTGTGTCTGACAAATAAACACGCTGTCCCTGACCTTCAGAAGTCCCTCAAATTGGCTTCCATTTTTTTGCAGGTGCAATTATTTGTGGGCACCATTCGTAGCACCTATACATCTAATTACAGTACATGATAATGCCCCCAGAAAATCTCTTTGGCCAGGTCTACACTAGAAAAGGTTTGCCAGTGTAGCTATCCTGGCACATCCTCCCAGTGTAGGCACAGTGTATTTGAGAAGCTCTCCAATGCAGGCTTCAACAGCGGCTGTGGGGGCAGCAGCATGGTAGCCCTGCAGTCTGGACCTGAGTTAGGACACTCCACCTGCATACAGCCCCAACCCTGGCTTTATATGAGTCCACTGAATTTGGCCTACTAGTGAGCAGTCCCAGCAATCTCTGACTGCCAGATGCTGGGACTGGCCAACGCTTGACTTGGTGGATCACTTGAGAATTGCCCTGTTTTGTTTATTCCCTCTGAAGTGTCTGGCACCAGCCACTGTCAGAAGACAGAATACTAGGCTAGATGGACCATTGGTCTGACCCAGTATGGCCATTCTTATGTTGGGGGGAGGGCTAGCTCAGTGGTTTGAGCATTGGCCTGCTAAACCCAGGCTTGTGAGCTCAATCCTTGAGGAGGCCATTTAGGGATCTGGGGCAAAAATTGGGGATTGGTCCTGCTTTGAGCCGGGGGATGGACTAGATGATCTCCTGAGGTCCCTTCCAACCCTGATATTCTCTTGTGTTTGTGTGGGGAGGTTTCCACTGCAGCTGTTGTGTGGATCAGCAGAGGGCTTTGTGCTGCTGGATTGATATCCCAAGCACTGAATTCCGTAACAAATGCCTGGAAGGGAAAGAGCATTTAGTAGCAAAGTTAGGTTATGAAGAACTAAATAAGCAGGTGTTTGAAGGGGGCCTTTAAAGGTCAAGTTGGAGTTCAGTTGCTCTTGCTGTGGGAGTCAAGCTAGGATGAATATCCCCTCCCCCCACACACACTAATACATATGAAACTGCATTTGTGTGTTAATCACACATGGATGGTTGAATAATGCTGGTGCAATGTGGGTTCTAAAAAGGCCTGCGACTTCTCTCTCTAGCCATTTCCCAGCAGAACCCAATGACTTAATTAGACACATTTTAATTAGTTCAATTCCACACAGAATTGGTTATCTGCTGGAATTAGAAAATTACTAAATCTCCCTTGGATATTGGTTGCCCAATGGTACAAATGCTTTTTGAACCCTTTCACAGAGCCGCTCGTTAATCCAGCTCTGCAAATGCTATCGTGCCTCCATCCACCACGGGGGTCAGAGGTAAGGGTGGGGGCGAAAGCCCAAGATTAACTTGCCAGGTACATTAGGAATATTGCTGAGCATTATGGGAGGAGAGTGCTCTTTTACAATCTGAAAACTTAAAGAGAGACTCTGGTTTGATGGGCCCAATTCTGAGAGATGCTAAAGGCTCAATGAGAGTTGAGGGTGCTCGGCAGCCTGATACAGGACTTCACTGGAGATAGGGACAGGAGCGGCGCCAGGGTTTTTGGCGCCCTAGGCGAGGGTCCTTCCGCGCTCCCGGTCTTTGGGGCACTTCGGCGGCGGGTCCCGGAGCGAGTGAAGAACCCGCCGCAGAATTGCCGCCGAAGACCCAGAGTGCGGAAGGACCCCCGCCGCCAAATTGCCGCCCCCCCCAAATCCTGGCGCCCTAGGCAATCGCCTAGGTCACCTAAATGGAAGCGCCAGCCCTGGATAGGGAAGAAGAGAAAAATCTTGTAGCAGCATGCAGTATAATGCATCCAGTACTGTCTCCTTGCTTCCTTGTGCTCCCCTGTCTGAATCCACCTGTTGGCACTGGCATATACTGTACTTTGGTTGTAAGCACTTTGGGGCAGGGATTGTCGACCTGTGTGTTTGCACAATGAGTCCAATGAGTCCCTGATTGGAACCTTTGGGCCTGTCCACAATTCCAACTTTTAATAATAATAGAGGGTTTGGGAGGAGCAGGTGTTTTATGTTTTGTCTTTGCCGTACTGTGAATGCTGCCTTTGGGATTACAGAACTGCTATTAGTTAGTAGTAAATCTGGACTTGTCAGTCAAAATCTCATGTTCAGCTCTCATCAATAGTCTAATGTCTCCCATATTCCACAAGTCCAGTAAGATTTACATACACCGGAATGTCTGTGTGAAACTCTGGGGGCTTAAGTAGTCTGAGACCACACTGTGAATGCATCAGTTGGCCTTGATTTTGCAACTTGCTTAACTCAGTGCTTCCAAGTGCAAGTAGAACCCTTGGGACTACTCTTTGAGTAGTATAAGCTAAAAGGTGAAGAATCAAACTCCAAAGATGCATTCCAAGATCCATCAAGATAAAGAGAATAAAATTCTGGGATTCACAGAATAAAAGAAAATATCCATTGAATCTTAGTTTGTTCCATGGCACTACATGGAAACAGTGCTGTGGTAAGGGAGATACCTCCATTTCAAGGATTTTCATTTTGTTTATTATTACTATCAGTAAGAGTAAAACAGATGTTGCTGTGGAAACACATTTCACTGCCTTTTGCTCTGTGTTTTCCCCCAAGTGAGTTTTTTAAACAATAATATTTTAATCCGATTGAATTTCAGCAGAGATCAATTGCATTTTCTAACCAACTTCCTTTACAATTAATCATGTACGTCTGTGTGTGGGGGGAGAGGGAAACTCCTCCTGAAAAGCAGGGGGCATATATACATTGGTTTCTGTATTTTTATTGCTGTGAAAAAATAGGAAATAAAAAAAATCTGTGGTAATTATAACACCTGAAGCGGATTCTGCAGCACCAGCAGACTGATTACTCTGTAGTTGTTGGCAGTTTTATGCTAACACACACAGATATGTACAGTAGGACAGACTACATCTATCTTGTGCACCTCCTTGCACCCAACCTAGGGAGCTACAGAGGAGCAGTTGTGGAAGCTACTTCGTTTATACAAACTTAGATTATACAATCAATGCATTCACTCTGTGGTGATGCATATTAGAGGTAGGAGGTAATGAGATTATTAAATACATAAGTGAAAGGGTGATTTTCCCTCCCTGCACTTTCCTCTGCTACGTTGTAAGATTGAAGGCTGACACTAGGATGCCCAAAGATGGGTGCCATCTAAGTATCTGGCCTGATTTTTCAAACACTCTGAGTGCCATCAGTATAACATACTTGTATGTGTAATACATGCTGACCCATCTGTGCCTGACCCACAGAGGATGAGAGTCTCTCAGTTAGCGAGCCTGGAACTTCACCTCAGGCAGTAGCGACTCATGAGTTTAGCTCTGGAGATCCTGGGTCTATTGGCCAAGATGGCAGCCAGGGCCTCAGCTCCCAGTTGAAGCTAATGGAACCTGGGAGGCCTCAGAACCTCTGAAAATCCAGCCACTTATTTAGGTGCCTAATTTAAAGCCACCAAGTTTGAAAATTTTTGGGTGGAAGTGCCTACATAGCAGCTAGAGTGAGGATGAGACAGATCAGAGATCACTGAGATAGCCTTGGGTTGGTATCTTTTGAACTTCCTCACCATTATTATTCATTTGTATTGCAGTATCACCTAGGAGCCCCAGTCAATGACCAAGATACCATTGTGCTAGGCGCTGTACAAATACAAATCAAGAAGATGTTCTCTGCCCCTGCTCTGAGGTTAACTTAGCAAGATGTTCCCTGCCCCTTAGACCTAGGGACTGGCTGTTCAGGCTTCAGTCCAGAGTTTTCATCATTATAATGATGTTTATGAGGTAAAATTCTAATGCATCCATTATGAGATGAAGACAGCTCAGTTAAGATTTCAAGGTTAATTGAAAAACAGGTGAATAGTGATGGGTAAGGGAGCTGGTAAATTTCTACTCAGGCCCAGGAAGCAACTTTTGAGGGGAAAAAAGTGCTGACCTGATAAAGGGAAGGCGGATGGGTGAATTAATCTCTAAACTCAGATTTGGGCCAAGATTTTCAGCAGTGTTTTAGGTTGCTTCAATATTTGGGTATTGTTATAGGAGTGCTTTAGAACTCTACATATGTGAATAGTTAATTAACAGGTTAGATGGCACTCAAAAATGTATAGTATGCTTGAGCACTGTCAACTGGCACCTAATTTATTAGCTGCTGACATCTATACAGGTATAGAGATCACGGGTTTCAAAGGACCAATAAAACTTCTTGTTGAGCATTGCAAATTACTTGATCTGTATAGCTCCTTACATTAGCTCTTACCACCTTACAGGGGACTGATTTTTCAAAAGCTGAGTACACCCTCAAGTCACTAGTCACTGCTGAAAATCTTGGCCTTGGTTTCTCAGTGACTTCAAAGTTCTTAGGAGCATGATGATACGGGATGGTTTAAAATCCCACAGTATAACCCTTGTAACGTTACATTGTAGAGAGAATCCATTCTTTGTATAGCCCAGAATAGCTGCTATTGTACACCAAATCATAATACATTATTTGTTTAAGGACTGAATAAAAAAGGATTTCAAGGCTTGGCTATATGTATGACAAAATAGACAGTGTTGCCAACTCTTCAGGTTTTATTGCAAATCTGGCAATAAAGTCCAGCTCCTGGAGACTTGCGATTAAGTGAAAAATCTCAGCTTTCGTTTTTAAAAAGTATGTATTTCTAGTTCTCGTCGTTCCAGAGTAAAGCCTGCAAACTGGACTCAAGTGAACCCTAAGGGTTTGGAAAGCAGATAAAAAGGACCCAACATGTGTTTAAGATCTTCTGCTCTTTTCTGGGGGGGGGCGGAGAGGGGGGCTGATGCATGTGGTTGCTTTTTTTTTTTTTAATATTTGCGGTTGGCAATAGTAGACGTGTGTTCTCTAAATGCACTGCCACCTATGTTGCTGTTCTGAAGGACATATTTTAGATAAACAGAGTGCAACTGCACATGCAAAGAACTGTCAGTGTTTTCATATGGGCAAGGCCACTTGTAGCAACCGGAATGAGGGAACTCTTGCTTCTGATGGAACATGCAAAAACCACTCAGCTGTGCATGCACAATACAATCAATCTTTATCAACAAGATCATCCCTTAGTGCCGCTAAAGCAGTTTCAGTTCCACATCCCGGCCTGAATCCAGACTGTGCCAGGTCTAGGATATTGGCTTCAATTAGGGGAGCATGAAGTTAGCCTTTGGCTAGCTTCTCAGGAGGGGTGGCTTGGCATTCAGCTGTTGTTGGTTAGAAACCATGTATCCCTGCATGGGTTTCTTCAAGGTTGGTCCAAATATCCTTTTTTTTGAAGGAAGAAGGGAAGGTTCCTTCCTTGAATGAGGCATTGACTATTTCAGTCATTAGTGGCGCCAATTGGTCATGATTAGATCTGGCTGAAATATTTTGGCCAAACTTTTTTCACCAATACAGATTCAGGCTGATAGAAATATTTAGCAAATGTGTGTTGAATTCATCAAATTGTCTTGGCCAAGGGGTGGAGTGGGGGAAACAAACCAAAACTTCTGAAAAACGCTAAACATTTTGTCTTGGCATTTATAAAATAAAACATTTCAATTCTTTTGATTCAAAATAACTTTTCGATTAGCCATTTGCTTCCATTTTTTTTTTAAATAATACATTTTAAAAAGCTCAGTGTTTTCTTTTGGGTCAAATGACTTGTTTGATCCAGAATTATATATTTTTTTCTTTTTAGTTTTCAAAAAAAATTCATTTTGAGTTCATCCAAAACAATATATAAATATACTATTTTTCTCAAAACAGCCAGCAAACTGAAAAACACAGCTCATTACTCACTATGCTGTCACAAACCGGGAAGGCATGGGTCGGATTGGCAGGGCTTGGATTGAGAGGCTTTTAGGGGATCCAAAACTTTGATAGTGAAGGTGCTGGAATGTAGGCGGGCTAATGGCTGGTGAGTGCAGGCTGGGAGGATCCAGGTTGTTTGGAAAGCCTTCCTGACTCTGTGTGATCTTTTCCCCACAGTGTGATGACAGTTCTTTGCAGCATTTGGTACTTGGTTCTGATGCCTTAGGATTGATGTAGCAGTTCAGCTGCTGTAGGTGAGATTTGACAGCTTCAATGGTGGCTGAAAGAAAAGTTCTCTTGGTTTGCGATACAGCTTCAACATAGAATAGCTAGCAAAAGAGCAGTTGTTTGATGCTTAGATAGAATTCTTAACTATCCTTAGATAGGAACCGTTTTCCCCTTCAAATCTCCCTTTTTAACTCTTGCAAAGGGTTACATAGTCCTTAGTCAGACAATGGAAGTTCTCAAACTTTGAAAATGCCGGCGTAGGTATGGTCTTTCTGTCAAATCTATGAAGTCCCTCTGAAATGCGGAATCTTCTCAAAGACTTGAAAGCAAAGTAACTATTTGCTTCACTTGGGGGCTAATTCTCATCTCAGTTATGCTGGAGTCAGTGTATTTACACCAGTGTAATTGAGATCAAGTTGACTGTGCGCTGTGTGAAGAAGAACTTCCTTTTGTTTGTTTTAAACCTGCTGCTTATTAATTTCATTTGGTGACCCCTAGTTCTTGTATTATGGGAATAAGTAAATAACTTTTCCTTATCTACTTTCTCCACATCACTCATTTTATATACCTCTATCATATCCCCCCCCCCCCAGTCTCCTCTTTTCCAAGCTGAAAAGTCCTAGCCTCTTTAATCTCTCCTCATATGGGACCCGTACCAAACCCCTAATCATTTTAGTTGCCTTTCTCTGAACCTCTGAAGTCTGAAGTCAAGGGCACATATGCTGCTGAGCAATATAATATAAATTCCTCTCTCTCTTCTCAGAGCCACTGATCAGTCCAAGGGCTGTGTTACCAACCTTTAGGCTGAACTTTTCACCAAGAAGTTTTCTAACTGGTTCATGACTGATCTTATCAGCAAAAGACATGCGGACAAACCAGCATCTCACAAGGTGAGTCATAAAAAGATCTGTTAACACAACCTTCCATAAAGAATGTATAGTGTTATTACTTCCTTTGCCTTGATTATGGCCTATTCACACACATTTTCGTTAAGCTAAATGTGAAATACATGTGTGATAATTGAAGGAGAATTACTCTTTCTTTATAATCTATTTAAGTACCACCAAGAATTGAAGGGGTGTGTGTGTGTGTGTGTGTAGTCTTTGTACATTAGCAGAAAAACAGCTGCAAATTCCATCCAGAGCAACATGGCTAAACGCAACTGTGCAATATTTGCAGTCTAGAAAACTGACAAATCTGCCCTGTTCTCAGCTGTCAGCAAACATTCCTGTTCCCCAGGTGAATACTTCTGCTTGTATTCAAACCCAGTCTTAACTAACAGTTCGGTCCTCATCCCATCCTCCAACCAGCTTTGGACAAATAAGACTGATGCTGTCATATTGACAGACTTTATTTAATTTTCCGATTTGGGCTCTATTTTTCTGAGGCTGGAATTAAAAAATAACTTTAGCCCCATTTACTAGACACTGTTTTCAGTATTGATCCCATAGATTGTCTTTAATGAAAACATCAACTGAATGAAATTCCTGAAAACTGACAAATAGCTTGAATTCTCCTTCTCTCTCGCTCATTCTCCTTCCCTATTGTAGCCCTCCCGCTTGTGGAATTAAGTGGCTCAGTTGTGTAGGTAGCAGTGATCTGTGAAGGACAAAAAAGCAGGGAAGGCATTAAATTATCAATTACTCCTCTTGGAATTCTATAGCTGTGCTCCAGCCCCAAGCGCGCCAGTTGAAAAATTCCAACAGGGACAATCAATCTGAGAGCAATTGATTCAGGCTGGTTGCATAATTAATGTGGGTCTGTGATTTGTCACATTCATAATCACCTTATCTTAGCACAGGCGTGCCCACATTTTAAACCAACTGCTGCTGTCTCCCGATTTCTGTCTGTTTGCACCAACCAAAGCTAGCATGGTTTTGTAGTTAGGGCACTAGACTAGACCTCGGATCAAGGTTCCATTTCCTGCTCTGTCACAAACTTCCTGGCCTTGGGCCCCAGATTTTTAAAGGTATTTAGGGATTGTTTCATTCAGTGTCACAACACCTATGTCTCATTTTCACAAGGGGTTTAGGCACTTAGGAACCTAAATCCCTGTTGATGGGCGTTTGGCTCTTAAATGCCAACATTCCTTTTGAAAATGAGACAGGCTCCTAAATCAATTAGACAGTGCTGGATAGCCAGCTGGCTTTCTGGCTGCTTTGTCCTACAGGGAACCAGAATCTGGCCCTGTCGTTTATATGAATAACTGTATTTATCCAGGGGCAATTAATAGAGAAATTAAACAAACAAAAGCACAGGACACTCATTAACTTCTGCAGCCCTGCGGAGTCACTTCTGGGCGTAGGCTTTGCTCCCCAGATATCAAGAATGTTCCTATTGAGCAGATGCCGTGCAATGATACGCTCCGCTGCTGAACACAGCTCAGAACTATTCATCACCTCCCTCTGCAAGCCTCTTTCTGCCTGCAGTGCAGTCCACGTCCACACTCCCAACAAGAACTGTGCCCTTTATAGCCAAACCAAAGCCAACAGAAAACTCCACTCTAAGAACGTAAGAGTGGCCATACTGGGTCAGACCAAAGGTCCATCTAACCCAGTGTCCTGTCTTCCGTCAGTGGCCAATGCCAGGTGCCCCAGAGGGAATGAACAGAACAGGTAATCATCTAGTGATCCATCCTCTGTTGCCATTCCCAGCTTATAGCAAACAGAGGCTAGGGGACACCATCCCCTTTAACTATAGAACTGATGACTCATGACTTTCCTCCAGTTTCAAAGCCATGTAGGCTGCCTCCATTATCCATACACGACTTGTTTAAGAGCAGGGTTGCTTGTATTCTGAATTCTTAGCATATACTCCCCAGTGAATTATTCCAAAACACCTGGAAAACCATACTTGATTTTGAGGACTGATCCTACCCTTTAACAGGATTTTCCCTCCTCATAGTCCAACTTGTGTCCTTCTCAGAAAAATGTCCTGGCTGTCTAGTCTAACCATGTATTGCCAGAGATGTCAAATCACTTCAGATGCTGCTAATCCTAAGGGGTGTTCCTCCATTCCAACATGTGTATATGTAGCATTATGGCAGAGTTCACTAAATGGCATCGTTACACAGTTTTACAAGTTCTTTTCCATAGTGTGCAAGGAAAATTTCAGTCCTGGAAGAGATGCTGTAGTGCTGTTGATTTCTGATGCAGTTCTCTGGGGGAGCTGTGGCAACCAGCAAGAGTTTGCTCTCTGTCTGACTCTTTCCACTAAGGGTCAATTCTTAGGGCTGAGTTGCTCCCAGGGGACAAGGCACTGGTGTTTGGATTGTGATCCCTGGAGGACAGGATGACTTGTCTGCTGTTTGTGATCACCTCTGTACCAGGACTGGGGTAAATAAAACAAGCTGTGATAAAAATACACCCAGATGCCATGTTACTAACTTCTCCTCCAATGGGAAGCTGACCTGTAAAGAGCCTAATCTGTTACTGTATGGAAGAGGGGTGACAATATATAATTTTTCCACCACCATTCAGAACAGGGTAGACAAATACATCTCAGATGTGGTGTAGATATATTTGGTCCTCAGCACAGGGGGCTGGACTAGAAGACCTCTTGAGCTCCCTTCCCTACATTTCTCTGATTCATTGGCTATATCTGAGTGATCATATACCTCTTAAGGTCAAGCAGCGTGTATGGGCAGGAGGCAGGTTTAGATTTTCATTTGTGTTTCAAGCAGCATTTATTTGTGTTTATATTTCCCATGGTCTCTTTTAATGACTCAGAGAACAGTCTGTGAGCCCAGAATAATACAAGGTCGGGTTTCTTGATGTTGTTTCAGTTCCTGGGTGGTAACAGTGTGAGAAGAAGACCAGATCTTGCTTTTAGCCCTAGCAATGTTTTCCTGGCAGGGAAGGGGGGAGGAAAGACGGTGGAAAGACAAATACAAAGATAAAATACTTCAGTACTTTGAGTCCATTTAGGCTTTTGCAGAGCTCTTATGCACATTCCCACAATGCTCATATTTCTACGGACATTAAGAGCACCTCACCATTAGGGGAGGACAAACTTGTTCAGGAAAAACTAGATCCACTCTGAATCTCAGTTTAGAACCTACATTTAAATTTAACCAGAGAATTTTTCCAAGGATTTTTAAAAATGGCTTTGAAAATAGGAACAAAGGACAGTGGGATAAGAGGAGAAAGAACATAAATATCACGTACAGGAAGTAATAATACAGTAACAAACATAAAAGGCACTTGTGTGCACAATAGCACAGGACCCACAAACATATACAAGGCAAACTGTCTTAACTTATTTGACAGGTTTCAGAGTAGCAGCCGTGTTAGTCTGTATCCGCAAAAAGAACAGGAGTACTTGCTAGTCTCTAAGGTGCCACAAGTACTCCTGTTCTTTTAACTTATTTGATCATACCTAGAAGAAAAATCAAATCAAGTATTTTTTTTCAAATCCCCAGCTTTATCAATAAAGTAATGACTAATTCTCCCATGTCTTGCCAAGTTACCCAGATCGATGTGCCATTTGGATAGGGTACCTTTCTTGGAGTTTTGCCAGTTAACAATTAGCCTCTTGGCAAGTCACTTGATATTTTAAAGTTTGGAATAGTCTGGATATAAACACATTGTTCCTCTCTTAGCTTCCTGCCCTCACTAAAACAGGCTTCATCTTTTGCTGAACTCTAGCTCAGATACCTCAAAAGACTCGCAGTTTTTTTTAAATATATATTTTATTTATTAAAGTCCAGAAGGGCCCATTGGATCATCTAATATGTGTCTCTCTTTGATGTCAGAGAGATTAAGAGACTTTCCCAAGGTCACACACCAACTCAGTAGCAGAGCTAGGAATAGGACCTTGGTCTCCTGATTCAGAGGCCAGCACCATATCCACTCAACAACACTGCCTCACAAGATCCATCTCTCCTGGGCCATTTGCTGCCTTCAGAAGAAATAAGCTGTTAAGAATCCAAGCAAGAGTTGAGGAACAAGGTGGCATTGGGTTCCAGGGGAAAGATGTGGAAGCAAAGGACTGGAGTGGGAGAATAGAACAAGGATCTGAATAAGTTGCAATGGAGACAGAAAGCAAATGGGATTGGAGAAACATCCCAAATTTTTCAAGGGAATCTCCATGTCCCAGATACTCACAGGTATTTAGGTGACTACCTCTTTTGACATCAATGGGAGATAGGCATCAAGAGGATCTGCACCCAAGTCATTTGAGGCTTGACCATCACTTCTCATCCTGCTTCCGCTTCCTCTTATCAATTTAACTGGTTCCTTTTTATGATCTTTGACCCAAGGGAAACTCCCATGGATTGTTCCTGGGAATTTTGCCTGAGCCAGGACTGACTAAAGGATCTCAGCTGTGCCCTTTGAACAGAGAAGTTGCTTGATTAAAAAATAAAGATCCAAATTTTGCCCTCTGATGCTAGCATAGCACTGCCGTTCATTCCAAGGGTAGCTCCAAGTGCCTTCAGACCTGGTCTCTGTAAAATCAAATCTCTTTCTGATTCTGTGGCTTGATAACAATTCTCCTGGCTGTTGTAAGGGTTTGGATGTTAAAAGGTCATCTTGTAGAGTCTATTATGTCACATACTTGCTCTCATAGTTCTACCCGGCACATTGCATCTCTCAGGACTTTTCAGACAGGTTCATTGAATACAGGATTATTCAGTCCACAAAAGGTGCATAAATGGAACATGAAGGCTGAGATTTAAATCCACAGAAGTCTGGAAGCAAGTTTCTCTTATTTTGCCCTCATCTTCCTCCCACTGGACCCCCATGTTCTGTTGCCCCCTTACAGCTATATTCCTCTCCCATTCCCTTTAACTCTACCCTTGTGCATCATCTTCCATTACTTTATACGCTGCCATAGCTCTCGACCCCAGCCTTGTCTGCGTCAGAAAACTTACAGCAAGGTAACTTAAAACCAAAGTAGTCACACCCGTACAAACCCCTAATATAGACATGCATAAACCAATTTAGCTTGATGTATTAGCATGGCTTATGTGATTTTTTTTAAACCAGTGTTAAGTGCATCCATAATAAGGGTATACCAAGACCGTTTTAGTTACACCAGTGTACGTTTTTTCTTATCAACACAAGGGGTAATATTTTCAAAAGTGCTTACGTCCAATTTTCAAAAGTGACCTAGGCTCCTAAGTCGCAATGAAAGTCAATGGGATGTAGGCTGCAATGGGCCAGACTTGTAAAAGGATTTCTAGGGGAGTTAGGTGCCTACTGGGATTTTCAAAAGCACCTCGACACCTATCTGCATCTCTAGCTGCTTAAATACCTTTAAAATACAGTCCTAAGTCCCTCTTGAAACTGGGACTGCAGCTTGTAAGTCACTTAGGTGCTTTTGAAAATTGTACCCAATTAATACTAAGTCTGGATTTCTTAAAATTGCGCTTTCAAAATGGGAGTAATTAAAGATACAAAAGAATCTCACTTTATTGGTAAAGGCATGGAAGTGTTTTGTTTTGTTAGCTACTGAGTGCGGTCAATGATGGCCAGGGTTAGGATTTTGTTTCATTTGGATATCTATTTCCACACTTGCCTAACTTTAGAAAAGTTACAGAGCAGCAGAGTAAGTGTTTCATTTGTTCAATGTTGAAGATTTGGAAAAATTACAGTGGCAAAAAAAAAAAACAAAAAAAACCCCCATTCTATTGCAGTTAATAGCAAAAGGAAAAAAAGGGGGGGAGGGAATCCAAACACTAAGAATGTTTGAAATTTCAACATTTTTCATTTTGCCAAAAAAAAAAAAAAGTTTTTTTTTTGGGAAAAAACTGGCAAGCTGTTCACAAAAGCCACTTTTCATTACAAAAGGCTTCTAAATTAACAAATTTGACCAACTCCTCCCACCATCAAGCAACCAGCTTTATCAGAGAGAATTATACATGTAGACAAACTATCACATTGTTTATCTTACTTAATGCAAGAAAGACAGCAATGAACAAATAGGACCAAAATTAATCCATTCGATTATGGCAGAATTCTCTGGGCTTCTTTTCTGAATGCATTTACATCACTAGCAGACTCAAAATTACCCACTTGATTCACTGCAAACTGTTGGTGGTTTTTTTAATCCACACAAGAAAGGAGTGTTTCTCCTGCGGCATCCGATGTTTTCCTTACTCATCTCACAGCCGTGTGCATTTGCACAATTATCTGCCAAACAAATGCCAAAATGCTGGTGTATATTCAAGTTCCTGGCCACAGCGCATTGAACAAAATAATGTGCTTGTCTCCAGTGCAAATGGGACAAATTCAGTCCTGGTATAAGCATGCGCCTCTGTTGAATTCAGTAGCGCTATAGTGAGAGGCTGTGTTTAACTGTAGCCAGAAGTCAGCCAGCAGAGCACGGTTCTTGGCAGATACTCTGCAGTGGAGAATGTGTGACGCTTTAGGGAATTTTTTTCACTTGACCAGAGCTCGGAGAGCCTTCTTCAGTGTTAGAAGAACTCTATAGAAGTTCCTCATTCCCATGCTTCCGTATTGCTTTGTTCTAGGATTCTTTACCATTTTAACGTGACTCCTGCTTTCCCCACGGCTGTATTTTGAGCCAGTGTATTTAAAAGCCTAGCCTGGCAGTGGGAAGAAGCCCCACTTTTAGAAGACTCAATAAGTTGGGGCAATAGGGGTGGAATCAACAGGGACAACATTTTGGGGGGAGAACATTTATGTTTCAACTTGCCATCCCTTTTCCTTCCCAAAGGCGAGGGAGACTCCAAGAACAGTTGCCAATTCTCCCCACTCATTCAGCAGCTAGAGCGACGGTGGTGCATAGAATTGTGTCAGGGATTTCAGTGCGCTATGATTATGCCCATGTGCACACAGACACTTGTGTTCCCCTTTTAGGGTTGCCAACCCTCCCGGATTGCCCGGGAGCCTCCAGGAATTAAAGATTAATCGTTCATTAAAGATTATGCCATGTGATGACATTTCCAGGAATACAGCCAACCAAAACTGGCAACCCTCTCCCCTTTGCAGGACTCAGGAGATTTTCTCTCAGCCTGCTGCATTTCACCATTCTAATTCTTTGTTCAAAGACATAAATATTTCCGAACATGTTTTACGTAATGAACTAAAACAGAGTAGCCCGTTGTTACATAAGGAAACGCTTAATTTGGGAGCGTAAGGTATGGCTAGAAGTGAATGTTTATGCAGCCACCAGAGCAGCTTGCGTGGCGGCCAGCTTACACTAACGTAACTCAATGGGAAGGTAATTATAGATCAAGTAGTATAGGGGAAAGGATTACGAATGTGCATGAAGACACAACACAACACATTGGTGAAGTAGCCACGGGCAGTGACTCCTTCTCTGGGAAACTACCTGACTAGCCAGAACTAATCACAACCAAAGAACAACTTTAATAAGATTAAAGCCTCAGTGTTCGAGGTTTGCACATTTCACACAACTGTGTCATGAGCTCCTTGCGTTGTATGTGGCTCAGCCTAGTTTTAACAGGGACCTTCCTCTATTAAATCCCCACTGATTTTATCCTGCGCTCGGAACTAGATTTCTCAGAAGAGATGCTTTTCAAGGAACCAGGCTCCATTTTGCTTGGGACGTGGGCAAACACCTCTCTCCAGTGTCTTAGCTTCAGGGATGCATGCAGCTTTTATGTTTTAAATATCCGGTTATAATTATGACAAACTTTGGAAGGGATATTACGTCTTGTGCTTCAGAGCTTAAGCCAATTGACAAAGCTGAGACTATTAGCTACCATGATGAGACCCGATGTGGAGGGTGGGGGAATTGTCCCATAGCTGCTACTGTGCGGTTCTTACACCTTCTGCTGAAGAATCTGGTACTGGTCACTGTCCGAGACAGGATCCTGGACCCGCTGGCTCTTGGGGCTGATTTAGTGTGGGGTTTCTTATGTTAGGGGCACACAATGGCCTTATCACTAGAGCAGCAGAAAGTTTAGCTCTATTACTGTTCCCTACAACGATAGACAACCAGTGAGTAGTTTTTCAGATCCAGGAGTAAGTGGGGGGGGGGATTCATCCTTAGCTGCTGACTCAGTGGAGTTCTGATAATTTACATCTGCTGGGAATCTGCCCCTTAAAGATCGCTTGTATCAGAGCCAGCACCACACTTGAATAAGGGTTGAGCTGAAAGTAGTCAGAAAGACTCCGTGAAGAACAGAGATTGGTTCCCAAGGGCCTCACAGTTCTGCCTTATTTCATTTAGCTGAGCGTGGACTACAAGCACAACAAATAAACCTTTAAAAAATCCAGTGAGAATCATCAGACAAATAAAATCAGCCCCGCAGATGTGAATTGTCATAGCTGGAGCTACACCCCGTTTACAACAGCTGAGCTCTGGTGTCTGCTGTGTTCCGTTAGACAGGGAGTGACCAGCGGCTAGTACACACCTATTAAGGCTAAATGTTTTCGTAAGTCAAATTCTGCTCTCAGAGGAGGTTGTATAACTGATTCATTTGAACTGTAGTGAGCCTCAGATATCGATTGGCTGCTCAGATTTTGAGCTGCCTGCACTCCATTCAATATACAGTATGTGTCCAGCCCAATGAGATCACAGTGTCAAATTAGCTCTGAAAGCAAAACTCAGCCCACGCTGCAGCTTGTAAAGCGTGTTTCAAACCAGGAATAATTTACTGTGTAGTGACTTTGAGCCCACCTCAGCCCAGGGAAAGCCAAAGACGTTTTGCATTAGCATCTATATACACAAATGCCAAATTTTCAGTCCCTCAGCATATAAAACGCCCCCTGGAGCTCAAGGGGAGATGCGCCACACATGAAGAGCTCTGCCACGCTGAGCGGCGAGTACACTTTTTTTTTCCCTTTGAAGCAATCGTTACTTGCCAGGGATGAATTGTAATCTCCTATGTAACCCTTGCAGGGTATCCCTGGTACGAGAGCCTTGCCCCTGCCTAAACCCCATTTAGTGGTTGTCCGGATTTCCGTGGGTACAGCTACTACTACTTAATAAATGCAAAACATTGTGCAGAAATTACCTAGCTATGACACACACAGCCGTGAAGCAGATAGGTTAAGATTAGCTCCCATTTTACAGATTGGGGAAATCGAGGCGGGGTGTAAAGGGATTTACCCATGCCACATAGTAACTTAGTGCCAGTATGATATGAACTCGGGACCTCCTGACTGTCAGCACTGGTCTCATCCCTCCTGGCTGGCAAAACAGCAATCAATTCACAGAATTTACAGTTGGTATCCTCCTACCTCTACATTCATTTAAAAAATGAAACACAGTTTCAGCAGCAAAGCCCACGGTCTCCAATCTAGAGGGCTTCCTGCCCACTCCCTCACCCTCCACCCACTCGCTGGAGAAATAGTACTAGTGCAGTAACTCTGTTTTCTGTCAGGGAGATCTCACTGTGCCATAAAAATGACACCTTATGTTGTACATTATATATATATATATACACTTATACTTACTCAAGCCTGCAGGGCCAACCTAGTTTCTAAACTCCAAAGCATCTTCTGCTGTCTCCTTCATACATCATCGCTGGCGATGGACAGATATTAATAAAACCCAGATGCAGGGAATGATTATTGTTGGTTATGTCAAATAAATGTAAATGGTTTTCCCCTTTGGCAAATCACACCTGACAGCCTTATTTCATAAGTTATGTTGACTCCCTGGGACTGGGATTTTGTGACTAACAGCTTTTGTTTTTACAAAGTGACTTCCTCGGGCTGGGAGGAAAATGAAGACAGATAAACATATTGTGATTTGTAGAGTCGCTTAGCAGCGGAAACGTGTCACACTCGGCCAGCTAAATTCCAGTGATGAACAGGGGGTAGCTGCTGGTTGGTGAGCAATGAAAGCCTTTTGTTGTGTCACGCTCAACTCCTGCTCCAGAGAAAGAAGTGTGGTCTCTTTTCTGGTTGGTGTCCTGGATGCCCTTCTGAAATGTAGCATGGGGCGGGCAGAGAGGCGGATGGCGTGTGCCACCAAA
The DNA here is from genome assembly GCF_013100865.1 of Trachemys scripta elegans. Lineage (NCBI taxonomy): Eukaryota > Metazoa > Chordata > Testudines > Emydidae > Trachemys > Trachemys scripta. The sequence continues at coordinate 10,812,446 of NC_048312.1, forward strand.
CCTGGAGGGCCTTGATTTCAGTGGGAGTTTTTGCTTGAGAAAAGGCTGAGCACTGTTTGTGAGGGGCCTCTGTGGGACATGCAAGAAACGTTCGTCCCCTCCCCTACACAGCTGTGTAAGGGCCACTAACAGTCCCTGGGGTGCTCTGGGACATGCAGGACTCCCGCCCTGAGATGCAGGATACGGTGCCTCCCACCCTCCCTCCTGGCCCATGGAGCAGAGCCACCGCACCAGGGGACAGCCAGTGGCTTCATTACATTACCTCTAAGGCAGAACATCTCCCGGGTACCTCCTGATGGGACACAGCACTACACTGCCCCCTACATGGAGAGGTGACATTTAGGCCACAATCTAGCCCTGAATCAAGCTTTAGCCTAGGAGTTCTCAAAACTTCATTGCACTGCGACCCCCCTTCTGACAACAAAAATTACTACATGACCCCAGGAGGAGGGAACCCAAGCCTGAGCCTGCCTGAGCCTGGCTGAAGCCCAAGGCCTGCCCCTCCAGGCATGGAGGCAAAAGCAGAAACCCAAAGGTTTCAGCCCTGGGCAGGGGGCCTCTAACTTGAGCCCCACCATCCAGGGCTGCAGCCGAAGCCTGAGCCCTGCCACCCAGAGCTTCAGCCCCGGGCCCCAGCAAGTCTAATGCCAGCCCTGGTGAGCCATTAAAGTGGAGTCATGACCCACTTTGGGGCCCCCGACGCACAGTTTGAGAACCACTGTTTAGCCCATAATACAGCACTTCCAGGACTTGACGAGGAGCCGCAAGGGGAACAGACCCTTGTTTAGCTAAAGAGAGGCCCGGATGCCGAGGAGTACTGAGCGTCCACAGCTCCTAGCACGGTCTACGGGCTCTCAGTCAGCAACTCTCCTATGCCCCTGGTGTGCTAGCTTAGTCAACCAGAAATATAACGTACACGGCCCAGGTCGATGCCTGTGTTCGTCAGGCATGGACACAGCCTGCACTTAGGTAACCATGTGGCTTCTAATCATGTCAGCAGGAGCTGTGGATGCATGTGCTGAAGGCAGAGTAGGGCCAGAGCTCAGGGCCAATACTGCAATACCCTGAAGAACACCAGGCAGGCCCTGCAATGGAAACAGGTAAGACCACCATTATCAAAGGTGCTTTCTAAAGTTAGGTAGCTACATTTTTGGGGTGTCCAACTTGGCACCCTTGGGACTGATTTGCAGAGGCGCAGAGCACCCAGAGCCCTCATGGGCTTCAATTGGTTTTGAAGGCGTTAAAAGAATCTGTGAACGTCAAGGCCCAGTTGCCTTCCGGTGGATGCCCAAGAACTGGGGTCCTAAAAACTAGTGGCCCCTGTTGAAAACGTTGGCAGCTTCAGGGTGGGCTTTTCAAAAGCGCTCACCACCAAACTAGCACTGACATCAATGGGAGTTTTACCTTTGGCCAAAACGGGAGCGGCACTAGGCCACCATTAAGGGAGCTTGAAAAAAATCTCATCCTAAACTTCTTGTCTACAACAGAGCCCCTGGAGGCGGTTGCGTTCTCTGTACAAGGGCTGTCAGGCTGCTTCTTGTTCCCAACCTGGAAGCATTCATGGGAGAGACAAACATATAAGCATATGTGTTCCAGTGTCTCTCTCTATTTACGCTTTTCTCTGGATGTCTGACTGGCCTAGGGAAATAAAGATGGCAGCCTGTGAGGGATGGGGAGGGGGTGCCAATGTGCTCACAGAAATATGAAGCATACCTCGGGTATTTGTTCTGCATCTCTAATTCTCTCACACACAAAAGGAAATAAATTGTTTGGTTTTTTTAAATACAATTAAAGAGGAACAAGCTACATGTTTCCAAATGCTTCTATTCCACAAATGTAATGCTCGTTATCAGGTCATCTCTAGAAAACTCCACTTTTCTTCTCAGCGGCAGGGCCAGATTAACACTGGGGCTTTAGGGGCTGCAGCCCAGGGCTAAGGGGGGCCCAGGCACAGCAGGGCGCAGGCAGACGGCCTGCATGCCGTGGCCCCTTGCAGCCCCCGGCTGCTGGCATGTCTCTGTGGCCCCTGGCACTAACAGGACTGATCTGCCAACATGAGAAGCCACAGGTTTGAACGCGACCTAAGTATGATTACAAAGGAGGACATGCAGCACCGCCAACGTCCAGGAACTTCAGTAAGAACTGAGTATGCTGAGCACTATGTGGGGAACTCACACTCATGTCAGAGGCTCATGCCTGTGGGCAGTGCCAGTTCCCTTAGATCTAAGGTTACATGAAAGGCAAATCTACAGCATCCTTCCAGCTGCAAACGTTCCTCCAGCTAGATGCTCACCTGCTCCAAGTGAGATTCTGCTACTCAACTTTTTCTACCCACTGCAAGTATCGGGGTAGTGCAATGAGTCATCTAGACCCTTCAGTTGGTACCGTTAACACGCACCGTGTGTTTTTGAGGTGAAGACACTCCTGCACAAGAGGTCTGTTGTATCAATGCTCCTTGTAAATAGTCTCAATAATTATTGGCTCGTTCCACCTGACTGTATTTTCTGTTTGACATTATGCGGCCTTCAAAATCAGGGACGAAAACAGCTGCTAAAAAGAGCACTAAGAACTTGTTTTCTAAACTTGGTGGGTTGGGTAGTTTGTAGGACAAAGTGAAAGGACCAAGGACTTTGCAGGAGCTAAACGCCTGCTTTTGAGTAAGCACATCCTGCAAAATACTTGAAATTCTTGAAGACATGGGGAAGAGTTGACAGTACTCACAGTCATAGGCCCTTTGGTTGAATCAGTTATTTCAGTTTTTAAAATACCCTTATCTGGGAAAAAAAAAATCTGGAAAGTCTTGGGATTTGTTTTGTAATTTAGCTGTAAGCCCCTGCTTGGTCGGTGTGGTGCTCTGTCCCCCTCTAGTGGTGACTGGGCCCCCTACAGAATGATGAGCCTGCTACAGCCTTGGCTAACAGAGATGTGTCTTGTAGCTCATGTGGTTAGCTTTAGAGGTCCCAGGTTTGATTCCCTGCTGCCGATGCCCACGTGTAGGTTCGCATTACGCAGGGTGAATTTAGCACACAGGAGAGGAACAGGGCTGGCTCTAGCTTTTTTGCCGCCCCAAGCGGCGAAGAGGGAAAAATAAAAAAGCCGCAATCGGCGGCACTTCGGCGGCTGCTCTCCCACACCGCTTCATTCTTCAGCTGCAATTCGGTCGCCGGTCCTTCCCTCCGAGAGGGACTGAGGGGCCACCGCCGAATTGCCACCGCAGACCCGGTGGTGCACGTGACAGCAGCTGGGCCCATTCAATCTAAACAAGGTATGCAGGCATCAGAAGCAAGGGACAGATGTAATGGAAAGAGGACTGATCACTAATGAGTTGAATGGCTCAGGTCATGGGATGCAGGCGCCAACACATTTCTGCTGTAAGATCAGTTCAGCTCTGGGCCAGGGCACTAGTACCTGGTGAAATGCTTTGGTGTTCTCAGTTTAGTTCCTAGCTGATGTGACAACAGGCAGTCTCAGCACAGGCTTAAAGAGTTAAAGCAAGTGGAAGATTTAATTAAGCTTTCAGTTCTACAGCTGTCCCTCCCGAACAGGGAAAAATCCCCAGCAGTACAGAGGTAGGGGAGAGGAAGCTTGCACCACTGCTAAATAAATAGTACAGCGTTGCAATGCCAAGAACTGTCAACCAAGCACCTTTCCCCACCATTAAAACTCACAGAATGGGCTTTTTAAGAGGGCTGAGGCTTTGTGTGGGCTGTCACAGTGTTACTCGCTCATTGGGGATTCAAGCTGCCAGGAGTAACACAACTAATTTGGTATTCATAGTGGCATTATTATGCATTTTCAGAAGTGTAGATTTAGACAGCGTAATGGACAGTGCATTATCTACAAATGTGTTCTCAAGATCAGAGCTGGTTTAAAGGTTATTCAACCTGGGAGAAATTATGCTGTAATTAAATTTATCTTGCATTTATCTATTCAAGGAAACATAACTGCAGTTTAAGGGAGGCAGGGGGGAATACATTTAGGAGCTACATTTTTATTATCAGCAGCACAGAGGATACAAATTAGTCTATCTCCCTTCACTGAGCAGTGTTATTGGCCATATAATATAGGACCTGGCTCAAAATAAATCTCCTTCCAGCTAAGGGTAACACAGAGCTGGGTAACAAAAATCAGGCTATATATTAAAATAGAACAAAACTGGGATTTGGGGATGGGAGGTTCAATGGTGGGACGCTTTGTGTTGTAATTTTCAATCCTGACGAGGTGGACACAAGAGAAGGAGCAGTCCCATCTTATAGTCTGTCCTTTGTCACCCTCACTTCCAAAGCCAGAGTCCCTCCACCAGTGGTGGTGGTGGTGGTGGTGGGGGGGGGGGGGGGCGGAAATGCTCATGGAGGCCCTGCTCTGGCTGCGCCACTTCCCTGCATTCACCTATCATTCCTTTCTTTAAAGGTGACCCTCCCCCATCTAAGGCTCCCGTCCCTCACCTTATAATACGGGCCTCAGTTCTTACCTGCCACCTCCTTCATTCCCTCTCCCAGTGACCTCAGTCCCTTCCCAGCAAACAAACAAGCCCATTCCCCCATTGCCCAAGCTCCCAAAAACCTGCAAAGCCTCTACAGCCATTTATTCACCCACCCCCGCTCTCCTAATGGTTTAAGGCCCAGCCCCAGCCAACGGTTCCCTTGGCGTACGTTTTAAAAAGCAGCCCTTCAGCAAGCTAGACTGTGGCATGTCAGGAACTTCCTTAGCCTGAAGTGATTGCAGCAACTGTTGTTTTAGTAACGCTGTAGCCATTGAGCACAGTCAATATTTGGACAGCGCAAAAAAAAGGCCGCCTCAGCATTGCCCAGAGGCCCACAGGCAAGGGGTGAGCAAGCCTTGTGTTTGCACAGTGTGTTCAGGAACGTTCCCCAGCGAGACCGTGCCTTCGTTAAGCCAGTCATTATGAAAATGAAGAAGTGGCCTGAAATCCCAGCTCTGGGAGCCTTTCAGCCCTCTCAACGCTAAGAAGAAAACAAACAGACTGCAGCGCAGTTAGCTCTGCCGCTGCTCTGCACGAGCCAGCATTACCCAGCCTGTGCTCTGAGGGGAGCGGGCACACTGATATTTAGGACAAAGGCATCTCCCTGTTGGAGGAGGTTTGGCCTGAGGATAGGCAACTGGACCACAAACAGAGACAAGCCTTGTCTCTAAGCGGGCAAATTGCCCTTGTGGTTAAGGAACTGGAGTAGGCGCCACAGAACTGGATTCAAATCCCAGCTCTGCTACAGACTTCCCGTGTGACCTTGGGCAAGTCATTTAATCTCTGTGCCTCTGTTTCCCATCTGTAACACAGGGATAATACTGCCGCTCTCTGCCTTGCCTATTTTGATTATAAACTCTTTGGGTAGGGCCTCTCTTTACATAGTTGTACAGCACTTTGCAGACAGGGGCTCTGTTCTCAATCAGACCCTCTAGGCAGAGTCATAATACAAATAATTGGGCAGATTATATGGATGCACAGGCAGTGTACTGGGAGAATGAGCACATGATGGTTGAGAGTCATGGGGTCCCAAATTTTAATCCTGGCTCACTCATAGGCCAGAAGGAACCATCATGATCATCTAGTCTGACCTCCTGCACATTGCAGGTCACAGAATCTCACCCACCCACTCCTGTAATAGGCCCCTAATCTCTGGCTGAGTTACTGAAGTCCTCAAATCATGGTTTAAAAACTTCAATTTACAGAGAATCCAGACTCTACCAGTGTGAGCTGGGGGGAAATTCCTTCCCATCCCCTAAACATGGCAATCAGGGGGACCCAGAACATGTCAGCAAGAGCCAGCAGCCAGACACCTGGGGAAGAATTGCCTGAAGTAACTCAGATCTTTCCTCCTGTAGCGTCCCATCTTCGGCCGGCTGGGGATGTGCTACTAGCAGTCAAGGCTGGCACCTGACACCCTGTGTGGCTTTGAACAAATCACTACGTCCCTATATCTCACTTCCTCCCCAGTCAAATGGAGATAATCCATAGGTGGTAGGAAGATGGTGAAGATTAATGCTTGGGAAGTGCTTTGTTTAAGCATATAACGATGCTATATAGAAGCTACCTGATTACATTAGGTCAAGAAAGAACGAGTGCTGAGCTAACACAGCAAAACCATCCCAAGGAGAGACATATATCCTACAAGGAAGTGTGAGTCTTCCAGTCTGATAGTTGTTTGGGGTGGGGGTATGCCAGTGACTAGGGGCCAGCACATTAAATAACTACAGAAGCAGCAAGCACATGCAGTGACAGCCTTTCAGAACGCTTTGCTTCCCACTGCTAAAAATGCTTCGTGCTTCTATAAGCTCTTTAAACTGCCACCCGGCTGGAGCCAGAAGAAGCCTTCTCCCAGCTGCTGCATGCTGTCTGAATTGCCCTGCTCACTGCATCGTGCTTCGCATTAAACTTCCAGCTCCTTAGAGGGGACATGCTAGGCGCTCTGGCTGCGATGCCTGTGAAAAATGTAAACCCAGCCCTGCCCGGCCTGCCACTGCTGTGCATAGCAGCTGCTGAACACAGCGTTCATGCTGTCCTAACAGGAGCTTAGAAGTGTTCAAATGCCCATCCCCAATCTTAGCTCAGCACTGGTTTACTGTATTGCCTTAAGCAGGCAGCTGAGGGGACGAGGGGAAATAAAAAATAGCAACGGGGTATCTAAAATCATGCTGAAAGCCTCAGGAATTCTTTGAGCTTTAACTAAAAGGAGCCGGTCCTCTCCTCATCTAGGTTTCAGTCTGTTTGCATTCTTCACACTTCGGGCTTGATTCTTCACGGCACAGATGCTGAACGTTGAGGCCAAAGAAAAATAAAGCAAGGAGCAGGACAAAGAGCATACAGGCCCTGACCCCGTGTTAATAAGAGGGCGGCAGCACCAATGCCAAGTTACTCCTGGAGAAACGAGGTCGCAGAGGGCAGCGTGACCAAAGTCCACAACTTCCCCAAGGAGCTCAGGGGGAGTCGACGTTCACTTGAGTATTTTGCCTGGTTTCAAGGGTGCACATGAGTTTCTGGTGCAGGATGCCTTCCTGATCCCAGTAGTATAAAGCGAAACTAAGGAAATTCAGTCCAACAGAGGTAGATGAACCACACCCATAGTTCAGGATTCTTTTTCCCCATTGTGCCCCCATTTTTCACATTTTATTTTAACCCCACATTCAAATCTAAGCTCTCATTCCTGATGTGGGAGAAAGCCAAGTAATTGGAGTCGTGTACACTTATTTTCACCTGTGATTCATTCAGTGATTACAAAGTTATAGGTATACATCTCGCAGGCAGAAATTGCACACAGGGAAAAAGAGGCCAGGCTTCATCGGCGCTGACTATTTATGCCTGCAGAATTCACTGATAACTGGACATATGCCCAAGCTTTCATTTGGTTGGCAGGCTGGAAAATGGCAGGATACTATGGGTTAATAAATGAGAAGAAATAGCCTTCAGCCACTGGCAAAGCCCAATAGTCTCATAACCTTTATTTTAATTTTTGCAAAGTACATGTCTGATATTATCTTCCAACTTAATGCATCATTGCCTCTAGCTACCCACAGCCTGAAACCACACACACAAAGCCCAGACAATTTATAATATATTCATGCGTGCAATTTCAGGTCTCTTGGCTTCTCCAGAGGTTTGCCTTGTGTCTCTCCTGTAGGGTGACAAGAGCACTCAACTTTGCTTCACGGTTCTCACACCTGAACACAAAGCACAAGACGCCGCAGCAGACAAGCCAAGAGATGCAGAAGCATGTGCATTGATTGAGATAGAGCAGAGCTGGAAAATCAACTTGATGGAGAATACATTGACAATACAACAAGACTTGTGAGTGGCTAAGCAGTCACCCATAATGCATGGCAGGTGATAACTGGAGTTTGAGGCCCTAGCAGAGAGCCAGATTTCAGTGTGATGCCACCCCCCAGTTAAGGTTTAAGATGGAAACAATGGGAAGAAAAGCAGAACTCTATCATACACATCAGAATGCCTGCCCATGACTCTCAGCAGCTGCCTAAATCTCACCAGCTCCATGAGGAACCCTTCCAGAAGCACCGCGTTCTTTGATGCGGATCTGGGCCATGCAAACAGCAGTGGTTCAAGCAGGGACATGAAATGAGTTGCATTTGATGTATTAGAGGATAACCCCTGAGGAATCTTGGGATTTGTGGTGTGGATTGTGGGAAATGTGAGCATTTCGGTTTTCCTGCCCCAATATCCTTGCGGGCACATAAGGTGTCTGAGAAGGCCCGACAAAACCATCCACAATGCACCACAAGTTGGAGCCAAGCTAGGAACTCTGGGATGCATGCCCAGCAGTCAGTGTGGCTAACGCCATTGAGTGCAACGCAGTGCGTAACCATGAGTGTGAGAGTACAGCAGATGACTGCGTTGTTCATGTTATCTGGCCCCAGGTTAAGCCCAAGCGATGCAAGTCTGCAATCCAAAACAAAGCCATAAAGGGGAAACCTGTTGCAACCCTCCCTTGTTGCCATTGAAAGAAAAACGTGAAACCCCTTTCTTCGAGAAGCCCCTGGAGAATGGAGAAGCTGCTTTTCTCCTGTCGTGATTGCTCCCTACACTGCAGCCCTCTGCTTATGGAGGTGTTTTAATCAGGCCATGAGTTTGCTGTGTATTGTGTGGTGCTATGTTGCGTGCAGGTGTGAAGTCACAGCATTTCTGCCACAAGTAAATAGCGACACACACACAAAAAGTGTCACTAGACTGCAGCTCCTTCTGGAATGCCCGAGGCATTCAAAATACACCCCATCTGCAGGGGGTGAGAGCGGACATACACCGCTGTCGACCCCACACGTTTCTTAAACTTGACCCTGGGAACTTAGTACAAAGGCATTCAAAAGACAGTTAACAGGTGACAGGAGCACTGAATGTGATCGTAAATACACGTAAATGGCCTCTCCCTGATCGCCTGCTATTCCAAGCACCATAGAAGCAGTGAGGAAAAGGGACACACACAGGAGGAGCCGAGGGTATATTGAAGTGGCACAAATAATGTGATAAAAATATGCAATTTATGTGGAGGGGAAAAAAAAAAAAATCTATTGAGGTCCCAGCAGGGCCTGGGCGGAATTTGATCTAGTCTGACACTCAAAAAGTAACCCCTCCTCAAAGAGTCAGCACAGGCCAATGCCGGAAGCGGACTTGAGAGATACAAAGTCCTTTTCTGCTGATCCCTCGGCACAAAGTGAAGTTCAGGCAGAAAGCAAACATAACCTGGGCACCATCAGTCAGAGCAGATTCATGGTACGATTCTGAAAAATTGCTTTGCCAAACTTCCCCAGCTCTGCTCAATGGTCATTTCGGCAACAGAAGGATTGAGCCCAAGAGGTAGCCAGTGGCAAAAATGTCCTCTGAGTGAATGACAACAGTACCAAGGCACTTTTTAGAGACAACAAACAGGCCTCAAAATGCCTCTGAGAGGTCGACCAGGGTCATTAGGACCATTGTACAGAACAAGGGAAACTGAGGCACAGATTAAGTGACTTGCCCATGATCAAAGGACAAGTTTGTGGCACAATCAGGAATAGAACCTAGGACACCTGGCCCCAAGAGCACTGATTTCACTCTAAATAACACTGCCTCCCAGTTGCCATTCTATCCCAGTCTGTCTCTGTACAGCTTTCACACCTCGGCAGGTAAATTGCTTTGCAGGTTACACTGTAACTCCCAGTAACCCACTTTTACAATACACAGTCATTCATTTCCATAGCCACAATACTGTTGCCATGGTGATAGCAAGAAGAATAGTAGAGAAAAGCAAAAAGTTGAGATGCACTATGTTCCCATGACAGGAAAAAAAAAAAAAAAGTGACAGATGTGTGCTGTAAAAATTGCATGATCGGTTACGGCCAGTCTCATATTTTAATCCTTGAAGAGCTTTGTGACTTAGTAGATGGGGTAGCGAATCGAGAAAAAGGCTCATCCTTGAGAGAAAGAGAAAAATTGCAAGGAAACCCCTATGTTAGCTCCATTAGAGCCAATCGTCAATATGAGCGGAGAATGCTCAACGCCTCCCAAGAAGTCCTCAGTACTTTCTGATCTCAAGCGCTTATGCAGTTGTGCTAAGACAATACAAACAAGTCAGCCAACCCCAGAATACAATCACCTCCACTCAAACTTGAGGGATTCCAGGAAAATGCAAACAGGACGCAAACCAGACCTGGTTCTGGTTTTCTAAAACAAAAACCAGCGCAATAAGCTTGGTCAAATCCAAGTTTATCCTCACTCTTAAGTGTTAGTGTCTCCCAGTCCTACTCCCCACCCCAAACCCATCATATGCAGATGGGCAACACTGTAAGAATATGCCCTCTCCTCAGAAATAGGTAGTGCTGCATGACAGGAAAATAAGCAGCAGCTAGTACAAGATGGCCATTTAGGGCTCTTTTTGTTGTTGTTTTTGGCAACTGAAACGTTTTCAGCAGGTTGAGCAAACATTTTTGGTTTTGCGGAACATTTTTGCTCAACCAGCTGAGGTTTTTCAGCTTTCGGTTGCCGCCAACTGGAAAAAAAATTCAGGTTTCACGTTTTCAACAAAAGGCTGAAAAAACAAAGCTGTTGAAAAATTTGACAAACTTGTTTTTTTTCCCCCCTTTTCATTTTCCATCCATTATTTTCCACAGCCAAGACACCATGTTTCTTGACCAGGTGTCCTGGAGACTCGTGTTGAACTTTCAGCACTTTTATTGGCTCTGTGTGGCTTTGGACAGGTCACTCAAGCAATTCTGTGCCTCAGTTCCCTGTCTTTACAACAGGGTCAAATGTCCCTACTTCACTGAGGAATTGTGAGGATAAAATCCATTCATGATGGTGAGGTGCTCAGATACCATAGTGAGGAAATCCTGCATCTTGGTAGGGGTTAGACTAGATGACCTTTGTGGTCCCTTTTAACCCCATGATTCTAGCTAGGTAGATATGACCGCTGTATCTCACCCACTGCTTACGCATCTCTTGGTTAGTCCTCACAACATCCTGCTTTAAAGTTCATTTTGCGGGCATTGAAACAACCAACCTGGGGCTGAATTTCAGAGAATAAGTGTCATCAAGGGTTTAATGTAGAGAATTAGGCGTCCCGTATCCCAGTCTGTTTTCTTGAGTCTGCCACCACTTTGTTATGAGGCTTTTGGCAAATCACTTAACAGACAATTTTTCAAAGGTGGCCTCAAAGTTTGGGTGCCTCTTTTTTTGAGTACCCAGCTTGAGGCACCTTGGGTCTGATTTTCAAAGGACCTGGGACCTGCTTCTGAAAATAAAACACAAGGGACCAGATATAGGTACCTAACTGCCTCTTCAGGCACCTTAGTCCATCATTCGAGCCCCACCGACATCATCAGAACCACCGCTCGGCTGATGCCTATCCCCGTAGGTGCCTACATTTCCCAGCAGCAGGAGGATGCAAAGCCACCTCACTTGCCCCAAAGCAGGATTCTCAAGCTAGGCATTCCCCCACCTAGCTTGCCAGCCAGGCCCAGCGTACTCAGAGCATGGCAAAGACCTGTCACAAAAGACAGCTGCAAGGATGTGTGTCCCCCAGCCTAGTGGGTAGGACAGTCACCTAGGAGGCAGGGACCAAGGATCTAAATCCCTGCTCTGATTTGGAGCCAGGCCCTGAATCCAGGTTTCCCAGCATTCCAGGGGAGTGCCCAGACCACCAGGCTGTTTGCTATAATAGTCCCTCTCTCTTCTTCTCCCTTCCCGGCAAGAAAGTTCTGGATTTTGGCTACTAGGGCATGAGCAGCTTAGATGTCTAACTCTAGGAGAGGGTTCACAGGTGAGGAAAACTGGGGAAATTTAAAAAATGAAACTTGGAGAAAGACATTTTTAATAATTTAATTTTCCCCTCATTATTATTTGAACAATTGCAACCAGCTCAAGTTCTTAACACCCCAGAGGCCGAATTTGCCTTTTGCAATTTCATCTGGATATTTTGAGCAAACAAATGGTGGAGCCATGAATTAAAAGCCAGGTCTTCTATGTCCCAGTCCAGTGCTCTATTCCAAGCTCTAACAGAGACTCTCCGTGTGACCTTAAACAAGTCCCTTAATATCTTCCTGCTTTAGTTCCCTGTCTGAAAAATGGAGCCAATATGCCCTTTGTCTAGCTTGTCTATTGAGATTTCACATTCTTTAGGAAAAAGAGCACCTCTTACTATGCTTGTACAGTGCCTAGTATAATGGGTCCTCTAAGTACTGATACAATATCTCTACTAAGAATATGGAATAACTTCATACGGTATGTAGCCCATCCATGCTGCGTATGTAAGATTTTCATCAGTGTTTTTTATAGTACTTTTCAAAGTAGAGAAGATGCAGGAGGCTGGGTTCTTCCCTTTACTATGGAAATGCCATTCATTTTAAAGCCTGCAAGGTCCCCTGTACAGCACAGTAGCCCATGGGAGTTATTCCTGACTGCCCTAGTCTCAGAGACAGAATTTCAGGGGGTGGTGGCATCATTTAATGCATTGGCATACACACAGGATTTTTTTGGGGGGGGAGGGGGGAACTATTTGAATGCTGTATCCTTAACTGAACCCATCACTTAGCAGAAAAGCTGTATCTCCACTTTTTATTTCAAAATTGCCACACGTACCTGAAAATAGCAGACAGAATAGGCTATTCTGTCTGCTGGAGACATGCATCAGGTCAGGGGAGAGCAAATAATAAAGCATTGTTTAATACACTGTAACGGGCCCAGCAAATATTTAACTGTCTTAATATAAATGACCTCTGTGTCATTTTATTAACTCGGAAGACGCTGTAGTCTCTTGTGCAGGAGGCAGAAGAAAATGCATACGCTCTATGAGAAAATAAAGAGGAAATTGAGGGAAGATGTTATCGTGGTTATTATACCTACCACAAAGTCTACGTAGGCCTGCTTGGGCAATGCAGGAATACAATTTTAATAGATTATAGACAGTGCCCATCATGTCCTGATGGCTTACAAGACACCTGCATTCATCCTGCTCACTCCAGGAGTCGAAAGCATTTAAAAAGAGAAAAGACACAGTTCAGCATGAATGAACTGTGAAAAGACAGACCACACCCAAGCAGAGCTTTCTATAAAGCTAAGAAAGAGCCACCATAGACACCATGAAGTCTAGTAAGGACTTTGCTATTGACAGCCTAATTGATGTGATGGACAGAGTATAAGACCCTGAGATAGGTCGCTCTCTCCCTTGCACTGGGAAACGTAAGACTACTTCATACTCTAGACACTTTGGGTCGCATCATCTACTTTCACGCGTGGCATGCACTGGGATGTGCTGGTGCAGCATCAACTCCCTATGAAGCAGCTGAAATCCCTGCAAAACGAGCAGGTTGCACTACATTATCCATTCCCAGGGTGACTTCCACTGTCTTGGAGGGTTCATTCAGAGACGTTACTGTAGAGTTATTGTCCCCCATTTACTCAGATACATTATAGGATGGTCCCAGTAATGAACATTAACGTTTCTCATGGGAACATCTAAGGAAGCTGTTATGGAACCAAAATTATCACGTGGCTTCACAGTGGTCGCACGCTTCGCTTCATGGATGTGAAGTCCGATTGATTTTGGTAAGACTACTCCCACGTGAAGCGGAGCACACACATTTTGTAGGATGCAGGCATAAATCTAAGAACAGGAGCGGCTGTCTTCTTCAACAAGGTGTACGTATAGGCACAACTAAAAGCCTTCCATTATTTACAATGAAATTGAAAAAGGCAATCCAATAGCTCTAGTATGTAGTTTTCAGCAACTCCTTTAGTCATACCTGTACTATCTATTCCGACACGTATTGTATTACAGTAGCACCTAGAGGCCCACGTTGCTGGGCACTGTACATACACATCATAAGAGATGGTTCCTGCCCCAACGAGCTTACACTCAGGGGTTGGCAACCTTTCAGAAGTGGTGTGCCGAGTCTTCATTTATTGACTCTAATTTAAGGTTATGCATGCCAGGAATACATTTTAACGTTTTTAGAAGGTCTCTTTCTATAAGTCTATAATATATAACTAAACTATTGTTGTATGTAAAGTAAATAAGGTTTCAAAATGTTTAAGAAGCTTCATTTAAAATTAAATTAAAATGGAGACCCTCCGGACTGGTGGCCAGGACCCGGGCAGTGCGAGTGCCACCAAAAATCGGCACGCGTGCCACAGGTTGCCTATCCTTGGTCTAACTAGACAACATGAAAGGTTGAAGAGGAAACAGAAGCATACAGAAGTGAAATGACTTACCTGCTGTGAGGCCTGGCAAGTGTTAGAGCCGGGTGGAGAACCTTTTCTTCTGATTCATAGACCATTAGACCATGTTGCCTTCCATTCCCTCCCTTCTCCCATGATTCCACAGCAATAAAGGGACCCCTGACCTGTCACTAAACTTTGTCAGTCCAAAGAGTGAGCGAGCGAGAGAGCAGGCGCGCCTTTGTCTGTAAACCCTAGCGTTTAAGGCAGTCAGTTTGGTGTGACAGTCTTACAACTTCTCAAAATTAAATTAAAGTGTTACATATCACACCTGCAGAATGGTTCAATATGTCTTACACTTTTATATTACAAGGATATTTGACTCTATTCCAGTTTGAGGTCCTTATAAAAACATTTGACATGTTCCAGCAGTATTAAAGCACTCTGCAGTGCACACAGCAATTTTAAATTATTGCAGCACTTCACATATTTTCCTTTTCATAAGTACCTGGGTTTGCACAGTTTTCTACCATGTGGAGCAATTTAATAATATTGGAGATCATCAAATTTTATGAGTGGGAGTTTAGAACTGATCGAATCTGGATGTGTGCAATGTAATTTTAAAATCATTAAACTTTCAAAAACGCTTAACAGCATCAGTGATGGGTTCACCCATGCCAGACCCTAAACGGGCAATGTTAGTACCCGTAAAAAATTTTGTCTGATGCAGACTTGAAGTGTTGGCTGTGTTAAGACAGCTCTGGGAAAAATGAAGATTAACACATTGGCAAAGGTTAAACTATTAGGTATTTTTTCAACAATTCTGAATCTTAAGTGCTTCCTTAGACCATCAATATCTATTAAGTGAGTTTCTTTGCATTTAGTCCTACGCCAGCCTAGATGAGACAGGTGCTTTTCAAGCATCGGCTAAGGTGCAAGACAAGAACGTGGGAGGATCATACCAAAGAAATATTCTTCCTGGATTGTAGGCAAGACGTCACGACCATTGGAATATATTGGAGAGCTTCTACACCTTACGGCAGCATTTAAACTTTTATCCCCCAAGCACTTGACACTTAATCACTCCTCGTAAAACCCTGGTGAGGTAAAGTAAATATCTCTAGTCTAGAGAAATTGAGGCAATAAGATTAAGTGACTGGCTCAAGACAAAGGAGCTGATGACACAGCCGAGATAATTTAAGAGTCAAGGGGACCAAGCATACAACAGAAAGTGACAGATGACTCCCCTCACAATATAAGATTTGTATCAAAGACCTTGTCTTCTCATAAAAGTAATACCTTTACTACTATAACTATGTCAATATAGGCAAAGCAGAAAAAAAAAAAAACAAAAACAAAAAAACCAAGTGGTGGGGAGCAGGGGTTGTACCAGTATAGCTATATCAGTAAAAACCACATCTCTGACCAAAATATTTATACCAGTACAAACATCCGTGCATAAACAAGGCCTAAATCAAAAACACAATGGCTCTGACTCTTGCAAAACAATTTTGAAAGCTCTGGATTGTTTCTCCACAGGCCTTTCAAACAGTAATAAACCAATATGAGGTTGAAAAGAAGTGAGTAGCAACTGCTTCATTTCACAAAGTATTTTACAGCATTTTTCCTCATTGTGGAAGAACGCACAACATCACACATGCAGTAAATAGCAGCAAGGCTGTAGACAGAGAGATGGTAACATTTAATATTTTGTTGATTTTATTAAATTTTCTTTCAACCACTTTGAGTAATTTACCATTCATCGCGCAAATGTTGTATTTACCAGCAGAGAAGCACCTGTTCTATATTTCTACCTGATCGTGCCCTGCTGTTTGAGGGTAATCGTCTACCTCAATTTCATCCCTTAGCACCTGGAGTGGAGATTTCCTTTCAGGAAATACCAAACTGAAACATATCAAATTGTATCAAATGCAGGCTAGCAACAATGAGGAAGGCTTTTCAAACTAACACATAAAATTATACCGCCAGTTTATCTTATGCAATGCAACTGGTCTCGTTTCTATGATGCATTCAACCCAAGTGCTTTTGGAACCATCTTGGGTTTGTGACCATGTAGCCACACACACCATGCTCCTACGGGGCACCTCAAGCCTCTCAAAACAGGCATCTCTTGGGTACGAAATGCAGTGGAACTTCAATAAGCATTTGGATACAAGCACCGAAAGACATGGTCATCAGCTAAACCCACCTACAGTTCTTCCACCATACGTGCATTGCTACGAGCAGACCTATAAAGATGGCCACAGTGGGCCGGCTCTCTAACCTTTATGTTATCGAGCTAAGAGGGGAGCTCCAGCCTCTAGGCCTAAAACCAGAGATAGCAGGATTTCCTAACACAGGGGTGGCCAACCTGAGCCTGAGAAGGAGCCAGAATTTACCAGTGTACATTGCCAAAAAGCCACAGTAATATGTCAGCACCCCCCCCCCCCCCCCCCCATCAGCTCTCCCACCCTGCTCCTAGCACCTCCCACCCACCAGCAGCCCTGCCAGTCAGTACCTCTCTCTCTCCCTCCCCATCAGCTGTTTCATGGCGTGCAGGAGGCTGGGGGAGGGGGGGAGTGAGGGTACGGAAGGCTCAGGGGAGGGGGCGGGAAGGGGTTGAGTGGGGGTAGGGCCTGTGGCAGAGCCAAGGGTTGAGCAGTGAGCCCCCCCCCCCCCCCCCGGGCACATTGGAAAATTGGCGCCTGTTGCTCCAGCCCCGGAGTCTGTGCCTATACAAGGAGCCGCATATTAACTTCTGAAGAGCCGCATATGGCTCCAGAGCCACAGGTTGGCCACCCCTGCCCTAACACCATGCTGTTTTCCATTTCCCCTCCCCTTGCCTTCAGTGCCAATGCCCCATGAGACAGCCAGCCACTACAGGGCAGTAACATTCACAAGAACATGGGTAATGCCATTGCTACTTTTGAACAACAGGATCCCACTCCTCTATCAGCCCTCCAATCAGACTTGTGATACGGCATAAATTGCATCTGAAATCTGACCAATTAAATATAGCTTTTGGATACCTACCAAACAGCGTATTTCACACACTTTATGAGGAGCTGCCTAACAGTTATTTTGACAGGAGGTTATCAGTTAGCAACCTCTTAATAAAAAATTGAAGATGACTGAAAGAGCAACTCTGGAATCTGCTGAAGTCAACATTGATATTCACAGTTAGCCAGCCAAAAGTTCAAAAGGTTGGAGAATATAATTTCATAAAGCATGACTCTGTGTTATCAATCTATTAAGAAACAGTACTCATCTGACTGTGTATTTTCCTCCTTTTTGACTCCATGCATCTCAACTTCCCCATTAAACTCAAGACTGTTACAAAATTTAGTAGCCTCAAAGGGAGAACAGCAATCTCTGGTCCCTGCTCCAACTCCACAAGTTTACTTTAAATTTGGAAGTTCCCATGGAAATAAGCTAGGAAGACAGTCAGACTTAGTGTGTATTATGTCTGGTATGATGTTGATATATAGTAGACACACAAAACATCATTTGAAGTTGTATCCCATCACCCTTCTTGATAGCAATGCGAAGCATTCTCTTTGACATCTTGTATTTGATTGGTTATCACTCCCCACCCCAGAAGTGGCTGCATATCAGTGGTGTTACAAAGGGCTTTGGAAACAATAAATGAAAGGAATTTTAAAATGTAAAATTGTGCAATGTCTTGTTCCCTAGATCAACAGTTATCACGGCTCCATTACCATCCTTCCAACAAAAGGTTGGACAAAACTCACCACCAAGTCCATCAAGGCTGCCTGGTTAATCATCTCACCAGTCAGCACTGGATACAGATTTTGCTATACAGAATGCTAGCAAGCCAGGCTGCTTCAAGAAGCTGAGTTTTAACCCTGCACGTAAAGTTAGATGTTAAAATAAAACCATAATTTCAGCCACTGCAGTGTCTAGGTAGCAGCCTGAAGAAAAACAGGGATTCATCTGTGCGTAGAGCACTGCTCCTCACAGATGTTTTCTTGGCAGAGAATTAGATTTTCTATAGGCTAGCAATGAAACTGTGCTTGTCTCCATGATCCATTGCAGGTGGCTTCTAATTTTAAGACCTGCACGTTTTTTTTTAAAATATACTTTAAACATACGCTAGAACTACTTTATGATTTGGTGTGCCAGTTTTTGTATCAGCAAGGGGCAGAAGAATAATTTTGAGCTCTAGGTGTTTCTAAGAGAATGGAGAGCAAAAAACCAACTAGATATCAATGGAATTGGATACCAAGTCTTAAATTATATTAATATGCACGCATGCATAGTGGTACTCAGGGCTAGGTCCACCAAAAAGAATCAAGCACCTACATCCAACATTTAAGTGCCAGTGGCATATACAATACTCCCGCTCAGCTGCTGCCTAACCCTAGAGATGCTTGAAGTCCCTAGGTGCCTGAGTTTCCACCATTAAAGTCCTCATAATGCCTAAATTTCTGCTAATGCGCATGCACACAGCAGCCTCAGTGTAGGCATCTGGGTGCCTAAATTGTGCCTTTTCTCAGGTTCCATAAGGACACTTGCATCTGAAGCTATTGATTGTTCAAATGAAAGACATTATATCCTTTATTTCCTTCGGGGTTTGTCTGTATTAATGTAGCCTGCCCTGCATATATGTAAGGACACTTGTTAACATGACTTAGGTTATGCTTTTCAAACAGCTATTTCAAATACAAACAAAAGTTAAGAATTCCACGCATCCATAAGCAAAGGTTGACTACCAAGCTAAAACCTCCTTTGAATAGTTTCAGCCCTGAGCAACTTTCTACAAGAGTTAAATAGGGAATACAATGGAAATGCTGACAGGCCCTTAGACTATAGTGGCAGTAGCCAGCAATGCTATAATTAAAGTACTTCACTCTGAAGATTTGTATAAGGAAAGAGATTGATGGGGGCTTTCTGAGCAATTCCTCTGGTCTAAAAAGAGACCATTAGTTCATTCCGTAGAATAGGTACCTGTAATGAGGAGAGAATAGGTTTTTCCATATTACTGAAGATATGCAAAAAATTTGCATTTTCACATGTTCTATGTATCTACGCGCTGATCTCAATAAAAACATCCTGACTCCTAAACACCAAACTGCCATGCTTTATATTTGTATTACATTTTTGTATGGAAGCCATGATTTATTGCTTATTCTTTGTATACTTTGTTGTATACTTTGTTGTAAATAGTAATTGTAGTAAGCTTGAAAGCACTGTATAGTCTAATGCCTCTAATAGTAAGTATGAACTTCTTGATATTACATTTTAAATTAGTCAAGTGCTTACAAATGTCCATTTATGGTGACTCTTGTGAAGGATCTTTCTACTACACTGGAACAATCTGAAAAATGAACATAACTAAATGTAAATTGTACACTTCAAGGTATTTCATTAATTAGCTATAGGGCTCAGCCATGAAGTTAATTGATTAATCCTACTTCTGTGAATGGAGTGGAAACACTAAAAGATAAGGCCTGGAGAATGAATCAGCTAAGCCTTTGAGTCACAAAGACCTTATCCCTTTGATGAGAAGTGCCAGATTAATCTTCATAAATGGTCTAATTACTTGTGCCTGGAGCTCAGCCAAGTCATTCCAAATAAAAATTAAATTATACAACTGATTGCATGTTCAGTCTCCTCTCCAGAGTGTTAGAACAACCATACAGCCTTACAATACAGGCAGACATAGACTGTTTACTGATTACAGTGTAGAAAGTCTCCCCCTACCACTGAACAGAAGAAACTAGTCAAGAAAATATAGCTCCAATGGCATTGCTTATATTAGGATAGCATCCAAAGATCCCTAATCAGGGCCCCATTGTACTAAGCAGAGTACCCACATGACTTAGAAGCCTAAGGGTCTGTCTATATTTCAAAGAAAAAACAGTGGTGCCAAATCTCAGTGCACAGGTCAAGTGAGTCAGGCTTGTGGGGCTAAAAATAGCAGAGAAGACGACATTCCCACTTGGGATGGATCCCAGGTTCTGAAACCTGGCGAGGGAGGAGGGTCTTGGAGCCCCTGCAGCAGCTTGCGCAGGAATGTCTACACTGCTATTTTGAGCCCCGTGAGCCCAAGTCAAATGACCCAGGCTGTGAGACTCGGCGCCGTTTTTCCTTTGCAGTGTAAACATACCCTAAGTGACTCAGGAACTTTGGAAAACACTACCCATGGGTCTTTGCCCAAAGCTTTACAGTCTAAAGACAAGAAACAACAGCAGTGAGAACCAGAGTTTAACCGATATTATAAGTTATTGAGAAGCGGCCCTGAATCATTTCAAAGAATTCCCTATCCAACCATAATGGACTTTATTTCCCTTCCTCTCCACCCTGACCTCATCCCCACTTGGAAAGTTACCTTGAAGTCACTGCATACTTTTTTTATATTTTGCTAGAATAAGCCAAGCACAAAGAAGCTCTGAGCAGCTGAATCAAAGTAATTAGGATGAGTGACACAGGACACCTGAATCCAGAGCCTATGTCTGATAAGTTGGCAGGCCCAGCCAAAAGATGTTCTCTAGGAAACTAAGATATATTTTTATTCACTGCAACTGAACCTAAGTGACTACACTGCCAAGCTCTGGCAATGCGTCAGGGCAGAGGCTACAACCTACAGTTTCTTTGTTTCTCCGATTACTCTCCATCCTCAATAAATATTATTTTTAATTAGACCACTTGAGTCTTATACTGTTCAGGAATTTCACGCACACCATTCGGAACCTTGGATCTCCAGGAAGAGGTAGTGAAGGAAGATTGCTCCCTCTTTGGGATTTTTCTGTCAAGGGGACCCTAGTGTCCTTACCCATGTGTCTCATGCAAGGCCTGCAGTTCCATGATCGCCACAGATGAGAACAGCATTTAAAGGAGGCCAAAGGTGACACTTCTGTGTCAGACTGATATTCATACCTTCTAGCCCCCAAAAGGGCTCCTTGAATAAGGCGTTCCAGAGCCAAACCTCAAGATGAATAACTGACTAAACCGAAGCGATGTTCAAGGAAACCTATGGAAACTGAGCTGACTGCACACTGCACCGGTGTATGAGTTTACATCAGGGATTCTCCCTTCACCCTGCGACTGAAGAGTGGAGGCTGTTGTATTCCTAGCAGGAGACCCAAGACTGAAGTGAAAAACTAAAGAGACAGAACAAAAGGAACATTCACTGCAAACACCATCAGCCCTCCAAAGAGAAAAACATGCCAAGTGGAATGCATATTAAGGCTCCACCCACTTGGGCGATTAAACTAGTTGAACCACATTAGAATGTCTACCCCAAGGACTTTAATCTGTGGTAGCCCTACTGTAGCAAGAATCCAGTACCTTGCAGCACTGCCATTTCAAATTCCCTAGTGTAGATATGGTCTTAACACACTCCCTAATCAATGTAAGTTTCCCAGACAAGTGTGGAACAGGAACAGTTTTATCATCAAGGAGCAGACTTTTGAGAACGAGTTAATCTAATGAGCTTTAACCCACAATTCAGATGGGTATCTATAAAGAATTCTAAAAACAGCCTCGCAAGAAATTAGCTAAATGGTGGAAGTATTTATTGGTATAATTGGATAACAATTAGCTGGTACAGCAAAGTTCTTTTCTGCAACTACAAATGTTTTAAAAATACAAACTTGTCTTCACATGGAATCAAACCTTCCTGATTCATCCCCTCCTTAGAGTTCTGTCATCTTAAAAAGGGAGATCTCTTGATAAATAGATTTTTAGATAGCCATATGATTCTTCTGCAGTCTACTCCAGTCTTTGCCAAGCATATTAATCCCACCAGACCAAACTGGCTTTAAAGATGATGTACCACAAATAGGGTATTAAAAGCTAAATAGAATAGAAATTACATTAGCCAATAGGGAATATTTACAGTTTTGCTTACAAGAGATGCAGTTCTTATTTTCACTATCCTGTTCAAGTCTTACACCACGATCAGGAGGCATTTAGGGACTTCCACCCAGCAGGTTTGGCACTAGCTTGTGGGTCTTTCACCAAGATGACAAATATATGTAATTACTCCCAGATTCATCCCATTCTAATACACATTCCATGGGGTGGCACAATTAATAGGATTGCAAGATGCATTTGAGGAAATAAAGACCAAAGAACACTGAAGATCTGCAGTGTAATTTTATTCACCTAGGAACAAAGGGTCAGAAGTCACAGCACAAGAGTTCATTTTGCTTTGTAAACTCATTAAAAGGACATTCTATGTACCAAAAAATAATTAACATTTTAAATGTGGTCACCAAAGGAAACTGTAAAAGCTCAAACACATTAAACGGTTTAATAAAATATTGATTTTTCAGTTTGTTTTCTTTATAATCACTTGCAAAGTATTGCTTTCCATATCGCCTTGCATATGCAGTATTAAATACAATAGGGTAAAGCAATTAAAGTTGAACAGGCTGAAAGAGTAAAAGCTACATTTACTCTATAATAGGAATGTGTTGCTGAAAGGTTCTAGCCCTGTAGCACATTAGCAAGAGTTACATAAAAGACACCAGGACTGAAGACATTAGGGCTAAGAGACCTCCAATTGATATTACACATTCATCTACTGAGAAGTCTACTGAAATTCAGTTTCCAATTTCTTTCCGCACGCTTGAAAATATTTAAGGATCTTTAAATAGAGATAATGAAACTGATAACATTAGATAAAAGACTTGCTTATTCAAAGGACACAAGTTTCCCTAATGTCCTAATACACCTAACTCTGACCTTAAAAAAAAAAAAAAAATAAAATAAAACCCTGGAGTAAAACCAGTTCAGTCCCCAAAAGTGTCTAACATGTATCAAAAATGATAGCAGCTACAAAATAACCTACTGTATTGTCTAAATGCACCCAAGACCATTTTATATTAAATACTGAAGTGTAGGCTTAAAACATTTGTCCTATTTGCAATGAAAGATCAATTGCATACAAGCCATCCCTTTTTATCCAGGCTAGTCAGACCTATAAAGTTTAGATTGCCTCCGCTTGTCCCAAAATTGACCTGTTGAATTTAGTTTCCTCCATTTTTTAAAAATTCAGAGGAGGAGATCTCTTACTAATTTCACTGAGCCTCTTGAACTGTAACCAGAACTTCAAGGAAATACAACATTTTGTGGGAAAAACCGGTGCCTTCAACATAATAAAGACTGCTGAAAAGTGTTCCCCCGCCCCAGATCCACCTTTCTTCATTGAACAAAGTTCTTCAGTTAGGGGTGAGCCACATTATACAATGTTTCCTTACTAGTTTTGACTAGTTATATTCCGTTTCCAAAGATGTTAAGTAGTCCCAACATGTCAGCATGAGCACAGCGCCTTCAATACCTAGAGTTAATGCACTTCCAAGATCTGCATTTTCTCTACAACAGGGCATACAAGCCCCACCAACATAAGGCACTTACCTATGGGGAAAGGGGCAGGGGTGAGAACTCATGTAACATGCAAGTTTAAGGAAAGAGTCCCATTGGAGAACAGTTTAAGATCTCGCAATCTATCAGTTCATTGCCAGTTAATTTATTGTGTGCTGGTCTAATAAACTGCTCTTCCATTTCAGATACTGTCAGGTCCTCCCATTAGCAGTCACTCCATTAGTCCTTGATCTTTGACGGTCATATTTCACAGAAACAATAAGGAAAAGCAGGAGGGTTGCTCCTTGGATAGCCGCCAGCAGAAAAAAGTAATAGTTTAAAAAGCAGCCATTAATGTTACCTAGAAAGAATTGGAGAGGAAAAGTAAATACATATAGGGAGTATACAATCCCGCTCAGTCCTATAATAAAGATTTATCTCTGCAAAAGGTGTTGGCAAAACCAGAACCAGATCATATTTCCATCATGTAACCAGTATTTCAGTTTTTGGCATTATCTAGAATATAAATTGCAGTTCTAGGAAAATACACAGCCTGCAAACTGTGCTTTGTATTTTGTGCTTGTACCTCTTAAAGTCAGGAATGCCCTTGAGAAGTGCAGACCCCTTTAGCCCACACAATATGATTTCTCCTCAATGACTGCATACAACCCCACTTAATGTTACAGGAATTACATGTGTACAGAGGGGAGCACAAGCCCCCTTAGGCCAAAACAGTTTTTAAAAAGAATTAGCAGCCTGAGAAAAGTAGACTTATAGACAGGAAAGCTGTGAAGGTGCCTCCTTTTTTATAATTTATTTTCAACTACTGCAGAACCCAAATTCATTTAATAAACTCCTAAAAGGGAGAGAGAAATGTAAGTGCTAACCAGAAATGTTTATAAGTGATGTACCTATGCAATGCCTTGTGGACTCACTCATACTTCAGATAAAACAGGTTAGCTGAAAAACTATGAAATGCATATCTAAATATATTTTTGCTCTTCTCCCAATTTAAATAAAGGAGACCACAGAGAGTCCCCCCCCCCCCTTTTTTTTTTTTTTTTAAAATAAAAAGAGCTATCTTGCTAAAAAAGGAAACCAACTCCCCTGCTGGAAATGCTACAAGCCGAATATGCTCTCAAGATTGCTATCCGAGTAAGACAAAAGCCTCTGAACTTAATGTGCTTTTAAATTTACAGGCTATAGTTTCTTCATTCTAAATCAGAACCCCCAAAATGTATTTTCTCCTCAATGGGAGAGTGCCCTCTCACTCCGTCCATTTACTTATTAAGCTCTGTTTCAATCTTATTCTCCTGCAAGGAGAGTGAGAACAAGATTTGTATCAACAAGTGGTTAGGTTTATGGCTCACTGCTTAAATAGAAAGGTAATCAGTGTAAAAAAAAATTAAATGAATTATGTTGATATAGAAAAAGTTTTGATATGAAAATGACTTAAGTCACTGAAGATTTCATCTCACAGACATATGTAAAACTGTATGGCCAAAACTAATCCAATGTATATTCAAAGGAATGAGCGAGGAACATTTCCAACTGCCCGGACACCTCCTCCACCTCTAATTCTTCACTCAAAGCATCATCATTGTTTTTTGTATATTTCTTTAAACCCGCTGAGGCATTTTCACAGCAACTTCCTAGCAATTCTGCATACAAGACGTAATGCAGATCTGAAAGATTTACAAATTATGCGTTTTCACTTTTATTACCTGAATTGTCAAAAACCTTATTTTTTCCAATCCACTTGCCACAAATTTGTACAAGTAACTCCTGGGCTTGGTCTACACTACCAACTTATGTTGGTATAACAACATCGCTCAGGGGTGTGTAGACAGTGCTACGTCGAGGGAAGGGCTTCTCCCATTCACATAGCTTCTGCCTCTCAGGGAGGTGGAGGACCTATGCTAACGGGAGAGGCTCTCCCGTCAGTGTAGTTAGTGTCTTCACTAGGCACTACAATGGTGCAGCTGCAGCACTTCCAGTGTGGAAAAACCCTTGATCTGTACGCTGTTTAGAAGCCGTTCATTATGCACGTGCAATATTTGAGATCAGAGCAGCTTTGGATGATACCACTCATATGTCAAGTATCAGAGGGGTAGCTGTGTTAGTCTGAATCTGTAAAAAGCAACAGAGGGTCCTGTGGCACCTTTTCTGTTAGTCTTAAAGGTGCCACAGGACCCTCTGTTGCTTTTTACCACTCATATGGTGTCTTTTTCTAACCCAACTGGATATGTAACTGAGAATCAAGTCTCCAAAGTGAACTTTTAAATACAAGATCAAAGCTTGCTTTCTCTGAATAGTCTCCAATATTCACTAAAAAGGCATTCTATGAACAATCCTGGCAGAAATCCTATTTGCTAACCTATTTACAGAGAGCAAACAGTGAAAGCAAAGTTTGTGCTGTCATTGCCTATCTCTAGTCATTAACAGCCTTATACAAGGCAGATTTTTTCTTCTAGGTCCACTGGATCATTCTCTTTTTAACCCTTTAGCCACCCAGTGTTCTAATTAAATATATCCACAGGTTTTAGCCAATGCTACCTAAGCTGTTTCATGGAAAATAGAAGTTTATGCAATGAAGATGGTAAATGGTCTAATTTTAATAATCTCCTAGAATATAGTGAAACTATAAAGCTTAAGTGTAAAAACATATGTTTTATAACATCATTGAAATGGACGAAGCATAAACAGAATTCTGAATTTCATATACTACAATTTCTTTAGACAACCTCTTAGCCTTGTTCAATGTTACATGGTGCCTGTGTCTCTGAAGGCCTCAATCTCTCCTCCCTACTCAGCCGAATGGGGAAATAAAGTTACAGAAATGAATGCTATCATGAAAAATTCAACAGCATTATTCATATCAAGCCATTACTGCAATTCTCTTTCAACCCTCTCAGAGCAAAGTTAGCTGGATGGATTCCTATGTGGAACTTCTTTCTGGTTCAATTCACCTCTGACATTTCCTCAAAGTTGTTTTAAGCTAGTGATTTGTGGCACATTAAATACTTCTAAATTAAGGAAGCTCATTGGTAAAACATTATCCTTCTACTAAGAAATAAGCTCCTACTATTGCTGAATTTTCAAGAACAATACACTATGGCTTGCTTCCAACATGCCACGAGCTACAGCCAATTGGACTATTATAAGTGAAAGGAGGAAGCAAGAAATAGAGAAGCGCACATCAATCCTTACAAGCTTTGAATGCAGCGTACACATACGTGTGGAGATAAAGTTATTGTCATTATTGAAACGTAAGATCTAATTAAATGAGTTTATAATAAAAAGCAATAAAAGCAAAAGCAGTCTTCTCTTGACATTTAAAATACAATATATTTTCAAAACTCCATTTGAAGAGCAGAAGTAGTAATTTTCCTTTGTGGGACGGGATGTTAAAAATCAAGATTTCATGGAGTTATCACAGAAATAATTTAATCATTTCAATGTAGCAATCAACGCTTAAGTGCCAGCAGACAGCGTGTTCTACTGCCATCAATGGGAAATAGTGAGAGAACACATGGGAGAACATGTAATGCTGCTAGTTTATACTGCGTTTCTTTAAAAATTTATAGTTGTAGAATATCTAATGAAAAATTCACAAACCCTTCATTCACAATAAAGCTTCAGTCTCACAACTGATGGGCAGGGCCCCTGAAGATCTTACTAGGTCTTACTAATTTAAAATTTGATACATCATTTGCTAAAATATTTTTAAAATAAACAGTGAATTTAATACTTTGAAAAGTACTCGATAGCACTAAAAAAAAAATGAAGCCCTATTTATTCACTGGAGTAACAGTCCACGTAGCAGCAACACAAGATACTACAAACCAAAGCCACCCCACTGGTAGGCCTCAGCCCCGATTCCAAGGTACAAACTCTGGGAATGCAAGGGGAGATTAGAGCTCTGCAGCTGCCGTTAGGGCCAAGATAGATAGGGATTTCTGGTAACTCCCTGGTAACACTGGGAAGCGGACTGAGCACCCCAGCTTATTCTACACAGCTGACCAAAGGAGCCACCTGAGGCAACACCTTTCCGTCTTAATCAACACAGGAAGCATTTGAGCCAATCTACATTTTTAGATGGGGGTGCTCTCTTTTCTGGGACGGTTTTATCAGAACCAAAGGAAAACAAGATGGGATGGATCTTGCTAGAAAAGGGGGGAAAATGTCTACTTAAAAATGTCAAGTATGACAAATGTTATTTTATAACTAGTAACTTCCTCCATATTTAGTGCACATCTCTTGAATTATATGTATGCTGTAAGAATGGACAGATTTGATCACCAAAGTTGCCATGGCAGAATAAATCTTGGCCAATATTAACAACTTGTTTTAAAGTCTTTTTATATTCAGGATAAACAAACATCAACCCCAGAGGAACTAAGTCTCCCACTGAGAATTTGCTGGTCTGGTCCTCTGTTGTTCAACCGTTGCTCTACTAGTCTCTTACGCTGCCTAGGTTTTAGCGAGAGAGACAAGGTGGGTGAGGTAATATCTTTTATTGGACCTCACCCACCTTGTCTCTCTAAAGTCTTGGGACCGACACGATTACAACACTGCATATGGGGTTTCCCAGACAGCTCAAGAATCTCAGGGAAAACAAAGTTTCCCATTCACCTCATCTGAAAATCTCAAAATGCTAAGTTATAGAAATATTTTCTACAACATAAAGATTACTCCTGTGAAAGCCATGACAAAAATACACATCCTTAGAAACTCAACAGTTACAGGTGTGTCAAAACAAAATGCTTGTTACTACTGCACAACTAGATGCAGGACCTCTGTTTTTGGAATAAATTTTGTATTCGTGATGACTCCTGTGTAAAGAATAAGCTTTTGGCCATCTGTTTTTAAAGAAGGAACTTGTAAAATAAAGATGCCAACTTATGGCATAAATGCAGTTTCCAGACAGACTGTTAAAAAAAGCCTACATCACATCTGATCTAGCAGAAAGGGCAAAAAAATTCAACACCAAGTTTAACTTTAGGCATAATTTTTAGAGGGTTCATAAAACTGCACCTGCATATCAATGTTAACCTAATTTATTAAATCTTTCACACACTCTTCTTGCTGTAACTAATCAAGCCACTGAAGTCTGTAAATGATTTTATGAAATTTCCAAGGTGCCACCTACTGGTGCCAATGATTTTGTTTAACTTCAACTGACAGTGAAACGTATGGCTTAGGTTGGACTGTAAGGCCTGGTCTACACTAGGCGTTTATGTCGAAGTTAGCGCCGTTACATCGAATTAACCCTGCACCCGTCCACACCGCGAAGGTATTTAGTTCGACATAGAGGTCTCTTTAATTCGACTTCTGTACTCCTCCCCGACGAGGGGAGTAGCGCTAAATTCGACATGGCCATGTCGAATTAGGCTAGGTGTGGATGGAAATCGACGCTAATAGCTCCAGGAGCTATCCCACAGTGCACCACTCTGTTGACGCTCTGGACAGCAGTAAGAGCTCGGATGTTCTGAACTGCCACACAGGAAAAGCCCCGGGAAAATTTGAATTTGAATTCCTTTTCCTGTCTGGCCAGTTTGAATCTCATTTCCTGTCTGGACATCGTGGCGAGCTCAGCAGCACTGGCAACGATGCAGAGCTCTCCAGCACTGATGGCAGTGCAATCTCAGAATAGAAAGAGGGCCCCAGCATGGACTGATCGGGAAGTCTTGGATCTCATCGCTGTGTGAGGCGATGAGTCCGTGCTTTCCGAGCTGCGATCCAAAAGACGGAATGCAAAGATCTATGAGAAGATCTCTAAAGACATGGCAGAGAGAGGATACAGCCGGGATGTAACGCAGTGCCGCGTGAAAATCAAGGAGCTGAGGCAAGGCTACCAGAAGACCAAAGAGGCAAACGGACGCTCCGGATCCCATCCTCAGACATCCCGTTTCTACGAGGCACTGCATTCCATCCTCGGTGCGGCCGCCACCACTACCCCACCACTGACTGTGGACTCTGAGGATGGGATAGTGTCCACGGCCGGATCCTCGGACATGTTAGCGGACGGGGAAGATGAGGAAGGAGATGAGGAGGACGAGGCAGTCGACAGCGCTCACAACGCTGATTTCCCCGACAGCCAGGATCTCTTCATCACCCTTACAGAGATCCCCTACCAACCCTCCCCAGCCGTTACCCCGGACACAGAATCTGGTGAAGGATCATCCAGTAAGTGTTGTAAACATCTAAACATTTATTTGTAACAGAACATGAATATTAACAATTTAAAAAATGGGTTTCTCATGATTAGTTTGATTAACTTTACGGTTCAGTCATGGGCAGTGCAACTATTGAAAAAAAATCTAGCAATGTCCGGTTTTGCATGATTGTCCTGCCCAAGCCGCTCTACTGTTTAGTCCCTGCTACTGCAGCTACAGTAACATGCGGTCTATATGTCCGGGGATGGAGCAGAAATCCTCCTGGGACATCTCAAGGAAGCTCTCCTGCAGGTAATTTGAAATCCGCTGCATTAGGTTCTTGGGGAGAGCGGCCTTATTGGGTCCTCCGTAGTAGGACACGTTGCCGCGCCACGAGACTAGCAAGTACTCCGGAATCATTGCTTGGCACAGCATGGCGGCATACGGCCCTGGTCTTTGAAGGCTTTCCCGGAGCATTCTCTGTCTGTCGCTCTCAGAGATCCTCATGAGGGTGATGTCGCTCATGATGACCTGCTTTGAATGAGGTAGGGGAATGTTAGTGTTGGGACTGCTTTACCGTTCCTTTACAGAACTGTAACCGCTGGTTTGCAGCCACGCGGTGGAGGCGGGAGAGGGTCAGCCGAAAGGGATCGTTCCCGGGGACAGCCGCGAGGGTGTGGGACAGGAGCAGACTTCCTGCTTGCCGGATTGCTGGCAGCAGGGACCGACATTGATTTCAATGTGAAATGAGGCCATTGCTAATATTAAAGTTTTAAGCTGCCACGAATCTACGGCTTACCATGTCTGCGTGCAAGAGCAATTCCGTTGTCCTGACAGGGTTCTCAAAAGTGCTCTGCAAAACCCCAGACACTGAATGCGAAGGCCGAGAATTCGACCTTGTGCTGAGTGCGCATGTGATAGGTGCTGTGCATGGTCCTGTTCACAGAGAAAGACTATGTTCTTTGTTCACAACTACATTTATCTTTCTGAGGAATTCACTCCCTTTTTCCCATTCCCACAGCCCCATCTGCGACTGTCTCACAACCTAGCCTGTCATCACACTCCCAGAGGCTAGGGAGGATTAGGCATAAGAAGAAGAGGACACGGGAGGACATGTTCTCAGAGCTTATAGCCTGCTCCCGAGCCCAGGCAGCACAGCAGACCCAGTGGCGGGAGAACTTGTCCCAAATGCACCAAGCCAACATGGATCGGGAGGAGAGGTGGCGTCAGGAAGACCAGCAGGCGACTCAAACCCTGCTTGGACTACTGAGGGAGCAAACGGACACGCTCCGGCGCCTTGTGGATGTTCTGCAGGAACGGAGGCAGGAGGACAGAGCCCCGCTGCAGTCCATCTCTAACCGCCCTCCCCCGCCACCAAGTCCCATACTCCCTTCACCCAAAGTGCACAGAAGGAGAGGCGGCAGAGTCCCTGCTAACTCTCACTCCACCCCTGCAGAGAGCTCGAGCAGCAGAAGGCTCTCATTCCCCAAAGTTTGACAAGTTCTTTCCTTCCCGCCTGACACAAGCCCCCGTCCAAGTTTCACTTCCCAGTCCCATGTGTAGTTGATAATAAAAAATATGTTTCTGTTAACTACTGTTTCCATCATGTTCTTTTGGAGGGGGGGGGGAAAAAGGGGGTTGGTAATTGGACA
Organism: Trachemys scripta elegans; assembly: GCF_013100865.1. Taxonomy (NCBI): domain Eukaryota; kingdom Metazoa; phylum Chordata; order Testudines; family Emydidae; genus Trachemys; species Trachemys scripta. The sequence goes on from NC_048312.1 coordinate 10,843,741, forward strand.
GGACAGTCACCTTTGGCAGGGTACATAGGCGGGGGCAGGCACAGCAGCAGGGCACATACA